>NC_045168.1:25747669-25975169 GCF_900700415.2 Clupea harengus
GTCAAAAGAATCCGGGCAGTGTATGTCTCTAATCCCCAAGCTGCATTGCAGTTGTCTTGGACAAGACTTCAAGAGTGCTATGCCACCCCTGAAGTGATAGAGAGTGCACTATTCAAGCGGCTGGACTGTTTCCCTCGCCTCAGTTCAAGAGAAAACTCAAAGCTGAGAGAGCTTAGTGACCTGCTCCTGGAGCTGCTCTCAGCCCAAACAGATGGGTACTTACCTGGCCTCAGTTACCTCGACACACCGCGGGGAATCAACCCCATCGTCCAAAAGCTGCCACAGAACCTACAAGATAAATGGCTGTCTACTGGTTCAAGATATAAAGAACATCACAGAGTCTGCTACCCCCCATTCTCCTTCTTCGTTGAGTTTGTCCGCTGCGAGGCAAAGGCCAGGAATGACCCCAGCTTTATCCTGCCCAACAACAGCTACAGTCATCACCGCAACGAAAGGGCTGCAGGGAGACAGGAGAGTGTGAGGACCGCCATATCTGTCCACAAAACCGACGTGGCAGCAACAGCTAATGCACACCTGACTTACAGAGCAGAGAGAGAAGTGAGGGATCCATCTAAGAACTGTCCACTTCATGACAAGCCGCACCCTCTGGAAAGATGCAGAGGTTTTAGAATGAAGCCGCTTACAGAACGCAAAAGGTTACTAAAAGAATATAGAAGATGTTTTAGGTGCTGCTCTGCTGTTCACATGGCCAAGGAATGTCCTGTGAAGCTGAAATGCAATGAGTGTGAAAGTGAGGAACACTGCACAACCATGCATCCAGACACCACCCTGTCACCAGCAGCGTTTCCTGTTGCGGAGCCACACACAGAACAGCAACGCAGCTTTCCTTCAGAGGTGACTTCCAGGTGTACAGAGGTCTGCGGAGATGGTCTCCCGGCTCGATCCTGTGCAAAGATATGCCTGGTGCAGGTCTTCCCACGAGGCGAAAGAGAACGTGCTGTGAAGATGTACGCCATCATTGATGACCAGAGCAACCGCTCACTGGCCAAGTCTGAGTTTTTCCAGCTCTTCGGCATCCACGGTAGCCCTGCTCCTTACCTGCTGAGGACCTGCGCTGGCACCACTGAAATGGCTGGGAGGAAAGCAGTCGGTTTCCAGATAGAAGCAGTCGACGGCCCAGTGTGTCTGGATTTGCCCCCACTCATTGAGTGCAATGAGATCATGAGCAACAGGTCAGAAATCCCCACAGCAGAGGTGGCTCTTTCCCACACTCACCTGAGGCCTGTGGCTCCTCATATCCCAGAGCTTGACCCTGAAGCACAGATTCTCATTTTATTAGGGAGAGACCTAATCCGTGTTCATAAAGTGAGACAACAGATTAATGGCCCTAACAATGCACCTTTTGCCCAGCGCTTGGACTTGGGGTGGGTCATAGTTGGGGAAGTTTGCATTGACAGTGCCCGCAAGCCCACTGTTGCTGTCTTCAAGACAAATGTCCATCTTAACGGACGTCCATCGTACCTGACACGTGTCAAAATCACATACACGTCAAAGACAAGGCAAGCTACGGCGGGGAGCAAAGACATGACCTCTCCAGCCACTCTCTCGTCAACGTGCGCCCTGAGGACAAGCTTGGACTTGACGTGTTCATGAGAACAGCAAATGACAACAAACACGCTCTATCTTTTGAAGATGAGACATTCTTGAATGCCATGCACACAGAATTCAAAAGAGATGAACAAAACAGCTGGATTGCTCCCCTGCCATTGCAGCGCACACTGAACAAAATACAAGAAAAAAGAACAATTGCCAAGTCAAGCACAATCCTGAACCTCGATCCTGTCATGTACGACGGCCTGTTGAGAATTGGCGGCCGTCTGAAACATGCATCTGTTGAGCCTGAGGTGAGAAACCCCATCATTCTCCCAAAATGTAATGTGACAAAGTTAATGGTGAGCCACCACCACACAAAAGTGCAGCACCAAGGGCGACACTTCACAGAGGGTGCTGTGAGGGCTGCCGGCCTCGGGGTCGTTGCAGGCAAGAGGCTGATAGGCTCAGTCATCCACCACTGCGTCACCTATCGCAAGTTAAGGGGGAAGCTCAAGGTCCCGAAGATGGCCGACCTCCCCCCGGAACGTCTGAGCTCATCTCCGCCATTCACATACATAGGGCTGGATGTGTTTGGCCCCTGGAACGTGGTCACATGGCGCACAGCAACACGAGATCTGCAGCCCGGGGACGTTGTGTTGCTGAAAGAGAGTCAGTCCCCTCGCAATGAGTGGCCTATGGGTCTGGTCACTGCCGCCTTTCCAAGCAGTGACGGAAAGGTCAGAAAGGTTGAAATAAAGACTGCATCACAAGACAAAGTAAAGACATTCTTCAGGCCCATTACTGAGGTCGTCCTGCTTCTGCCTAAGAAAGGTCAAAGGTCAAGCGAGGACTGTTGAATCTTTAGTGGCATTAAATGCCAGATGGGGAGTGTTCTGCCCATAACATGTTTTATGTGTTTTGGTGATTGAAGTTGAGTTGTTTGTATAGGACTTTTATTTTGAATAGGACTTTTGTTTTGACGCCCACGAGATCGGGAGGCAATGGAAGTTTGGAGCACACGGGCACCGTTCACATGGCAACACTCAACTGTCACAGCAAACTCAACTTTAACGTGTTTTTAACTTTGAATCTCATAGAAAGCAATGACTAAGTTTTACATGATCGTAATATGTATGTTATTTAATTACAATGAGTTGTGATAACTTTGATGATAAATAGTATATAATATGATTAAATAGTCAAATAAATCGCTGCAACTGTACTGTTGTTTACATTAGCATGTTAGCTAATTAATGTTAATGTTAATTATAGCTAATTATAATGTTATGTTGTATTTTATAATTCAGCACTTTTTCCACTTTGTTTTTATTCCTAGTTTTACTCCATTCAATGTGGTCAATAAAGGAGCAAGAAGGCTCATTTTCCTGGCTCTTGAAAAAGGAGTTTGGCTCGCTGCTTAATTTATATTAACGCTAGGAAGCAAAAACATATATACAGAGCAGTACAGTGGTAGTTAAGGTCTTCATTGGTATTTCATATTACAAGCCATAAATTCAATTGATGGTGATTTAAGATTACTATTGCCATTTCACTCACTGACACTACAGCACTACATTACATACAGTATTTTAGATAATTACTATACCACACTGCATGTTCTAGATAATTGAACTTAACAACATTGAAACTTAAGCAACACAAAATATCCTTATCAGCATCCCTCAAGACTACTTAATGAACTTCCAAATGCAAACTTATATAGAAATATAACACACACTCGCATATTACACCCTTTTATTAGGAGCATCTATCTTTTTTTACATTCATCCTGAAATGACGTATGATGTACTGATACTTTTATGAATATAACTTCATACTTTTTGAAACATGATCTGATTGGTTTGCTGTTGTTATTGTGGGTTTGGGTGGAAATCTTGATGTAATTAAGCACTACTGCAGTCCTCCTTTTGCATATTGCATTTCAGACTGAAGAAGTCCCTCCCATCTTTGGAAGTATAAGAACTATGTTCCAACTGTCACCAAATAGTGTTCTGTTCAGTGGGCCACACTAAACCATATATGCACCTGAGCTTGGGTAACTATTATATTTACAGCTATTTAACGTGTCTTTTCTATACTTTTCATTTTCCAGAAAACAAAAGACTTAAAGTTTGTATTGGCAGATGGTGTTGATGCTGTTATACATGGGAAGGGGTGTTGTAGAATGTTACAAACCATTTTGCTGAGTTGCTCATGATATGAGTGCATTACATTTGTCATTTCTCTCATCAAATATTTGCAGAGTACCATGGACAACATAACTTCTGAAACAACTTTCATTCTGAAGATGTATGAAAAGATGGACCATCAGAAATATTTATATTTTACTGTTTTTCTTCTACCGTACATTTTAACCATTGCCTTGAATACACTTTTAATTGTAGTTGTTTATAAGGAACGAGCCCTGCATGAACCAATGTATATTTTCATTTGCAATTTATCATTTAATGGAATATACGGAAGCTCAGCTTTGTTGCCACATATTATGACTAAGCTTGCTACACAGTCATACACGATCTCTCTGGTAAACTGTTTCATTCAGGTATTTTGTTTGCACACTTCTGGTAGTGTTGAACTGGTGACGCTGGCTATAATGGGATACGACAGATATGCTGCCATATGCACCCCATTACACTATCATGACAAGATGTCTCCAAGAAAGGTTAAAATTCTCATTGCAGTAGCCTGGCTTTATCCTTTCTGCTCTTTTGCAATGTTTTCATCACTGACAATTCGGCTGTCATTTTGTGGCAATGTCATTCACAAAACCCACTGTACAAATTTTGATCTAGTTAAACTTTCCTGCACTAGTACTTTGATAAATAGCATTGTTGGACTCCTAATGACGGTTGTTTATATGTTCCCAACGCTCTTTGTGATTTTGTTTTCATATGTTAAGATTCTCAGAATCTGCAGAGAAGCATCCAAGGAGTGTCAAAACAAAGCACTTCAAACATGCATACCACATTTGTTGATTGTTATGAACTTTTGTTTTGGTTGTTGTTTTGAATTTATTAGTGCCCGCATGACAGACAACCAAGTACCATTTGGTGTATCAGTATTTATGTCTCTGTTTTTCTTGATTTTGCAACCACTCTTTGATCCTATAATATATGGTATCGGCACACTTAAATTGTACATTGTTAAGTTTCTTCAAAAGAGGAAGCTGTCACCGTTATTCTAAGAGATAATGTCATGTTATATTGTTTTAAAAGTCATATCTGCATACAAAATATAATTCTTTTTGTGATAGTACTGTAAGTTGTGTTTCATTCTCTCTTTAATGTTAGAATAATGCACCGAACAGACTGAATAGCAATATTGGACATCCAGTACTACAACATGGCATATATGTAATATATCCAAATGGGGAAATCAGATAACAATTTCTGTATTTTATCATTTAATAAATCTTAAATTAATCTGCCTCTGAGAAAAAGTCTTATATTATCTTCTTCAAGTAATATCCTTTTGAAGAATCTGTTGGAAAACTCTGTAACATATATAAACTAACATATATTATGTAGTTTTGAACTGCTTGACAGCTTAATGTGGTTGATAGACAACATATGCTGGGGACAGTGTTCATGTATAATTATCTGTGATCTGTAGCTGAGTAAAGTGGTATCCTTCATTTCAATGGCACGATGAATCCGACATAAATGTTATACATTCATGAACACAACCGGGGCCAATAACAAAAATATAGCTTTATAGCTATAACATTTAAATCCATACAAACATATTTATTTGGTTAAAAAAAGCATAAACATACATTAAAATTTAAAAAAAAAAAAACTGTAATCAACAGGGGCTTTTATCAGACTTCTATTTCACCCACTAACTGGATTAATGCCATTACTGCCTGCCCAGCTCCTGACTGCTGCCTTCTGATTTCATGACCAATCTTTTTCTGCTTACCTCCATACCAGTGGCCAGTAGATGGCGACATCATAAAATACAAAATAAGTTCAAGTTGTCAGCTTCTGTATGTCTCATGGCTGTGAAAAAAAAGAGTGCCATCAGATATGCTTGTTTTGACATTTTACTTGAATTATATCGGATACTATGCATTACAATCTCTCTCTATGCGCTATCTGGCTGCAGTAACAGTTGTTGTAACTGTTGGTCATTGAATGAAAACAGTTTTGAAAAGTTTTCCAAATAAATGCATAACATGACCTATTCAACCATGACGAGGGCCTGCACACGAACACAAAAATAAAACACAGTGGCAGTTGTTGTAACTCTTGGTCAAATCCAAATCGGATATAGAGAATTCAGGAATATAGGTATACAGTTGATAGTTCAGGAAAATAACCAATATATTAGGCCTATATTCAGTAAATACGTTTTAATATTTCCCCTTACTATTAAAATCTTAGAAAATGACATTGACATTAAGCCTATACGGATTTTTCAAATCCATGTAGGTGTCTTTCAGTGATAAACTTGTACACTTTAGTACATGCATAACACACCAGAAAATAATTCGTTTTGTCAGGATTGTCTTTGCTCGGCAAGTTTAGGGATCACCCGGTTCGCATAATAAGACGTCATATGGTGCTGATTATGACGTCCAACGGTTACACGCAACTTTAGCTATAAATTCGAGGCCATTTGAGAAGTTGTACATGTAGCGCCCTCTCGGGTACTGTTGACTACGCCACCCCTTGAAGTGGGCTAAATTATGTCATAGCAAGGGGAACTCAATAACACTATTGCCAGTTTTTGGTGAAAGTATAAAAATAGTAGACACGAGTAGCGTTGGTTGGTCACCAGATATAATACAAAAAAATACATAGACACAATAGGGGGACTGGGGAACCTCGGTACTGGGCCACTAGGAGAACTGATGTCAGGCCAGGTCTCTAACACACGTGGTCTTGTGCACACTAAATAACACGTGTTTTAGATTCAGGGAAAATGCACTACAATATCCAAGACACTCTGTGATATGTGACACGGCAATTAAGAGTTCAAACTACATGCACACTGCAATCTCTGTAGGCTACTAGAGTGAGAAAAACTACAGAGACCGGCTATCCAAGGTCAGGTACTAATGGGCCTTATAAGCACCGAGGCTATTAGCTGTGGAGGGGGAGGGAGACACACGAACTGGAAGTACAGTAAAAAAGAAAAACAAACAAAATAAATCCACTCTAGCCTGCGGCTCACATTAAATAGGTAGTACCTACACAAGCTACTTAGGCCGATAGGCTAGAGGAACAAAAAAAAAGTAAACAAACTATACGCGGCACCAATGCATCAAATACACATTAAAAGAGAACAGCAACTAGCAGCCCTGGGTAGCTGCGAGGGTCTAACGCTGCAAACATATAAAACAAACACTGTTAAGATCCCACAGCCTTAAAAGCAGCACACATGGGAGAGGTGATGGCATTACATCAATTAAAAACAGCAATACAGGGCAAAGTGTTAGTCAGCCAGCCTACATTAGTGTCGTCACTTGTCAGCGCAAAATGAATGGCCGCTATGGCCTGCTGGTACGCATACAGTACCTTTTCAAGATGGCTACTACACTGTGGCTGATGGCTTCTGGAGAATAACTGCCCTCTCTGCTATGGTAACAGTGCCCAGCAGACACTGGTGAAGGATACATAAAGAGTACATCATGACTTGTCTGTATTATACTACAAACAGAATACCACGAATACGTTCAATAACGTACCTTTTTGCACACACGGCGTCACGCCCACACACGTACATCAAAACACAGCGGCTCTGCCAGCGTCTGCCCTCCTATACCATAGTTAAACAAGTAGCCACTTAGCAAGCTAGTAATCAGTGACGGAAGAACTTAAAGAAACCTTTGCCCAGACATACCTGTTTATTTCACGCAGCACCCGTGACTCTGCTACACAATCCCAGAACCAGTGGTGTTGACGAGCTACCGGCTTTAGGACCCCGGGTGCCTATACATAAGCCTGTGGGTAATATGTCAGGTAGCCTAATCAATCGCAACCCATTGCCCAATTAGTGACGTATTGCGGTGTGACAGAGAGAGACTAACTGGGTAACGGCAGAGGGAGTAGGTGTAACAGAGTTGAAATGAACCTAACTTTAGATTAAGTGAATTCAAACAAAATTTGTATTTCACATACCATTGTAATCCAATGTTTTTTTGATGTTATGTGTGAAACCTGGAAATGTCCCAAATACTATACTGCATTCACTAAGGTTCAATATGAGGCTGCGCGACTGCTTGTTTATTTTCTTTCACTTTAACGCATTTTGGGCGTTTGCGCTTCCCGTACCTTAGAGCTAGTCTATCCCTGTTCGAGACGTACGTAAGCAGTCGAGTTTGCAGTAAAGATTTTATGGATTATTTGTTTCTATTGTGAATGCAGACAATAAAAGCCACTGTGAAGAACCCCTGGTCCGATTCCCTGTCACTGATACACATGAGAGTGAGGGTCGTTACACTGGTGCCGTGACTTCTTGGATCATCTAGATCAGCTCCGCAAGCAGATCGCCGTGGGTGCTGCGCTGTGTTCCTGATGTGCATCGTGAATTTTCTGGTGATTCCGTATGACCGCTAGGGGGTACTCTAACACTGCATTTGCAATATATCGATGGTAGTTTAATCTCATGAAGTGTAGCTACACTACTGTACACTGTTTAGCCATTTCTCTTTCATTTCTGTGTGCAATATTGATATATTTCGAAATCATACTACAGTTAAGTGGTATTTTTCAGGTAGTGTGACATCAATATTCTGCATTAGTAATTTATATTTTCCTCTTATTATTTTTATTTCTAATTCTGTATTACTCAAGGTAACATGGCTGAAGGAAATAGCAGTCAGGGCGATGGGTTTAAAGGCTTCTCCATAAATAGGGGCAGGGGTGTTCATTTGAATGGTCTGAATGCTAACACATTGACTAGTGGGTATGGAAGTGAGGGTGCAGGTGGTCTTCAAGAACATGTTGGTGATGTTAGGAACAGGGGGCGTAGTGTGAGCCCGGGCTGGTCTCCTAGTGAACAGTTTTTGAGGGAGAATGCACAAACTTCTACTCCAGTGAGTGATAGCATTGCCATGCAACACCTAACTGATATGATAGGCCAATTGGGAGAGCAAATAGGTAACTCCATTGCAGCTAGACTTTTCTCTTCTGGACTTACTGATCGTACTAATGCACATGATACACCTTTGACTGACAAACCAGCGACTGTTCTGACTCCAGGCCCTACACAACAAGACACAACGCAAGTAGTAGTTCATGTCAACACTGAACGTGAACCTGTGACTTTTAGGGGAAATAGTTCTGACAAGTACTCTGTTCAGGAATGGATTGCCATGACAAAAGCTCACCTTAAGAAACAGTCTTACACAACAGCTGAACAAGCAGATGAGATACAAGGAAGGCTTTTAGGAAAGGCAAGAGACGTAGTCAAAGTAGCTCTGAGGAGTGATGACACACTTGATGTGAAACAGAACCCAGATCTCATATACGACATTCTAATGCGATATTTCAGTCAGTCTTCATCATCACTTCCGTTGCAAGATTTTTACACCACACTGCCCAAGCAAAAAGAAAATCCAGTTGACTACTGGATCAGACTAAACAAAGCAGCAGACACAGCTGATGAGGGACTGCGGCGTCAGGGTAGGAGAATGGAGAACATAAGTGGAGAAGTGGCACAAATGTTTGCAAAGCACTGTCCTGATCCACAGCTTTCCTCTATTTTTAAATGCAAGCCTGTCAGTGAGTGGACCTCTAAGGACATTCAGCTCAGGATAGATGAGTATCAAAGGGAATCGGGAGCGTCTGCGATGTCTTACAGTGTTCCACAGCTGAAAAGTTACCCTGCAGCTGTGCTTGACAATGATTCACACACTTGTGCACACTCTGATTCTCATGGGACGGACCCCCAGTCAATGTATCCGCCATGTTCTCATGCCACGACTTCTAGCTCATGCTCAGGCTCTGCTTTTGTCCAGCAGCATGTCCAGCGCCCGCAGCGTATCCCGCCGCAGCGGCACATCCCGCCGCTACAGAATGCTCAGCAGCCTGATGATGGAGTCCTTGGCCGCATGATGAGCATGCTGGAGAGAGTCTTGGCCAGGGTGGAGCCGCGTAATCCTGAGCGTAGTCAGAAACGCTCCAGCCCTTTCAGCTCGCCGCCGTGTAAAGTTTGTGGAGATACATTTACATTTACATTTAGTCATTTAGCAGACGCTTTTATCCAAAGCGACTTACATATGTATACACATTTTACATTTACACTGATGGCACACTGCACATCAGGAGCAATTGGGGGTTCAGTGTCTTGCTCAAAGGACACTTCGACAGGGAGTCGAACTAGCAACCTTCTGATTACTAAACGACTTCTTTACCTCCTGTACCACTGCCGCCCCGAGATACTAATCACTCCACCCTGTCTCACTGCAGATCTGACCATCTCTGTTTCAAGTGTCTGGCCCCTGGTCACTCAAGGCAGCACTGTCCAAACAATGCCCCGCCCCAACTCAGCCCAGCTTCGGGAAACTAGCTGACCTGTATTCAGAGGGAGGCAATACAGGTCATAAAGAATCCTCCCACTCGCTACACACCGATATTTTTGATTCAGCTTTTAATTTTTCCAATTCTTCTCAATTTCAATCAGCAAACATTGTGTATCAAAATACTCAGAATGTGGGTGGCAGTGACAGCTTATTTTACGTACCAGTGAAAGTGGGAGGCAAAGTGACTCTTGGGGGTATGCTAGATAGTGGCTCAATGGCATGTACAGTCAGTGATACTGCTATGTGTAACCTGCTCTCTGCTGGGGCAGTGTGTGAAGCAGATAGATTCTCCACCGATGTGACTCTCATTGGTGTTGGAGGTCGACGAGTGCATCCAAAGTCAGCATTCTACATTAATATGGAAGTTAATGACTGCAAAATGATTGTGCCGACGATTGTAGTTGAAGGACAACATGATGACATGATAATTGGAACCAATGTGATCAAACACATACTGCGTGAGTCAAAGAAGTGTAGTACATACTGGACAGCAGTTTCAGCACCGTCATCCACCGATACTGAAACCGAGCATTTTCTCTCCATGCTGGCTGGCTTGCATAGATGGGGTGATGGTGAAATGCCTGACAAGATAGGTACAGTGCGTTGCAACTCGCCACTTGCCTTCAACCCGGCTGTGAATATCTCTTGTGGGGGAAAACTGCCGAAACCCACTCACGTGTCTCCTGGTAGTGCAGTGATGACGGAGCCGACGTCAGCACGGTCTGCACCCAAAGGTCTCATGGTCGCCAGCGTTGTCGCACCCTTGTGGGCAGATGGGTGGGTTCCTTTGAAAGTGATGAATGTCTCTGAAAAGCCTTTGTTTTTGAGACGTAACGCTAAGCTTGCTGACCTGGTACCCTGTGTCGCTTTGGAAGATTTAGACCTGGTCAGTGGTCATCAAAGCACTTCCACCGTGCCTGATACCTCTGTCTGTCCCTGATGTGAGATGTGCTGGGGAGAAGCTAGAGTCCATTGGCCTGAGTAAGTTGGATATCAGCCTGTGTGATGCGTCGTCTGAATGTAAAGACAAGTTGTCAGAACTTATTGTTCGTTACCAGGATGTTTTCTCCACGCGATCACCTTTGACTGCGGAAAAGCAGAGAGTTTGTTCACAGAATCCATTTGATTGACCAAAAGCCATTCAGACTTCCTTTCAGACGCGTGCCACCGAGCCAGTACCAAAACTGCGCCAAGTCTTAAGTGAAATGGAGAAAAAGAGATAATTCGAAAGTCAACCAGTGAGTATGCCTCACCATTAGTACTTATCTGGAAGAAGAATGGTGATTTGCGTGTGTGCACTGACTTCAGGTGGCTGAACAAGAGGACTTTGAAGGACGCTCACCCTCTGCCACATCAGCCGATTGCTTTGGCAGCACTGGTGGTAATTTCCTTGTTCAGCACAATGGATTTGAACTTCAGGATTTTATAACATGCCCTTACATGAGGACGATAGGAAGTATTCAGCATTCACTACAAACCTATGGGGCTCTACGAATACAACAGGCTGCCACAGGGGCTCTGTAACAGTCCAGGGAGCTTTATGAGAATGATGACTTCTATTTTTGGTGATCAAAATTATCCAAGTCTGTTATGCTATCTAGCTGATATTTTGATTTTTGCTCCTGATGAAAGTTCTGCCCTTGCACGTCTTGAGATGGTGTTTAACAGACTCCGTGCTCACAACTTGAAATTGGCACCTAAGAAATGCTACTTTTTGAGGAAGTCTGTCAAATTCCTTGGCCACATCGTTGACGAGCATGGAGTTTCGACTGACCCAGGCAAAGTTGAGAGCATAAGCAGTATGGCTGTGACTGACTTGATGGAGGCTGACGGAGTGACGCCATCTGAGAAACGTGTGCGGTCCTTTCTTGGCATGGCTAAATTTCTATCAGCACTTCATCCCAGGATACTCAGCTCTTGCGAAGCCCCTGTTCTCGCTGCTGGCTGGTCAGAGACAGAAGAAAGGCCGAAAGCCAAAGTGTGCTGTAGTGAGTCGCAAACTAAAGTTGACTGACTGGACCGCTGACCAATGACCGGGCATTTGCTGAACTCAAACGGGCCCTCATCGATTCTGTTGTTTTGGCTCACCCAGACTTTAGTCAACCGTTTTTGCTGTCTACAGACGCCTCATTGGATGGCCTTGGGGCCGTTTTATCTCAAAGACGTGAAGGTTGACTCAGTGGCTAGACCAATTGCATTTGCTAGCAAGTCCTTAACTCGGTCACAGAAGAACTATCCAGCCCATCGATTAGAGTTTCTTGCACTGAAGTGGTCAGTATGTGACAAGTTTAGCCAGCTGGTTGAAAGGCCATGATTTTACTGTGTGGACTGACAATAATCCACTGACACATATTATGACTAAACCTAAACTTGACTGTTGTGAGCAGCGATGGGTGTCAAAACTAGCCAGTTACAATTTTGACATCAAGTATGTGCCAGGGCCCAAGGAACATTGTTGCTGACGCTCTCAGTCGTGTCCCTTTTTGCAAAAGTGTCGGTCGCAGACTGATCAGTGAACCACTTCATGAACTTGCCAGAGAAGCTGCTGTTTTGTCTGACACAGCTGTTCAACAGACTTTCAGAGAATCCACTGACCAGTCTATAATGGCAGAGAGACCAAACGTTTGTAGCTTACAAATGCCCAGTCCCTTCAACGTCAGCTCAGTCTTTGTCCACACAGGAAGTCACTGCTGTTATCCAGTCACACACTGAATGGACCTTCTGAGCAAGGATCGTGCGACAGCCCTTGTGGGTCACTTACCCCAGCTCATTCCTGATGGGTCTGCCCAGCCTGCCTGCCTTTGCTGTTGGAGATCTCTGTGATGCACAGTCTAGAGATAATGCATGTCTCGCATTCTTTTTTTGTGGGGAGATCCCGGAGACCATTCCAGACGGGAAAGAGCACAGGAGTCGAGTCAAGTTTGAGGCTTCTGAAACATTGGGAAAAGTTTGTTCTGATGATGACGTCTTATACAGAGTGTCACGTGATCAGGATTTCAAAGGCAAGACGCCAACAGTTTGTCGTTCCTGATTGCCTGAAGGCTGAAGTCTTGAAAGGAGTACATGACAGTGCGGGTCATCAAGGTCAGTCAAGAACCCTGAGCATTGCCAGACAGAGATTTTTTTGGCTGCACATGGATAGAGATGTGAGAGAGTACGTTCGTCAATGTCAGCGTTGTATAGTGAGCAAGATGGCCGAGCCTGCAGGAAGAGCTCCCCTTGAAAGCATTGTCACCTCCCGACCACTGCAACTTGTTTGCATTGATTTCTGGTCAGCTGAAGATTCACACAACAGATCTGTGGATGTTTTGGTAATGACCGACCATTTCACCAGACTGGCTCAGGCCTTTGCATGCAGGGATCAATCAGCCAAACAAGTGGCAAAAGTCCTCTGGGACAAGTATTTTTGCGTCTATGGATTCCCTGAGAGGATTCACAGTGACCAAGGTGCAAGTTTTGAAAGCGAGTTGATTGCTGAACTTCTTCGGTTCTCTGGTGTGCGAAAGTCTCATACTACTCCATACCACCCGATGGGAAATGGCAGTGTCGAACGTTTTAATCGGACACTGGGCAATATGATCAGGGCTCTTCCCTCAGACTCAAAGCAAGACTGGCCGAGACGCTTACAAACTCTCACGTTCATGTACAATTGCACTGCCCATGAAACTACTGGATATGCACCGTTTTATTTGATGTTTGGAAGGGTGCCCCGTCTTCCAGTAGATATCCTGTTTGGGAACATCTTGACTGACCCTGGTGTGACTAACTTTGGCAGATATGTCGCGAAGCTGTCTGAGGACCTTAAGGAAGCCATGTTAATTGCTCAAGAGCATGTCACAAAGGAGCAGAGCAGACAGGCAAGACTGTATAATAGGAAAGAAAAAGGGCCGACAATTGAAATGGGAGACAGAGTACTTGTGGCCAATAAGAAAGAAAGGGGCAAGAGAAAAGTTGCTGACCGATGGGAGTCTGTTGTTTATACTGTGACTGAGATGAATCCTCAAACGCACACATATAAAATACAGGACACTGTCACAGGGCGTGAAAGGATTGTCCATCGCAATCTACTTATGCTGGTGAATTTTCTTCCTGTTCAAGATGTGCCACAGTCTTCTCAGTCTGGCCTCTCAATGTCCTCCGTCCAGTCTTCCGTCTCTGTCCATTCCATGGCCTTAGGTCAAGTCACGTCGGAGCACACTCAGACTCAAGTGTCCGTTCAGCCGGATGCGACTCGATGTGGAGTTGATGATGTGCACAGTCTTGTGAGCGCCTCTGAACCGGTTAATTACTCAGATGTCCTGCCTGCGTCTGAGGAGAGGACCAGAGAATGGGTCAGTCACCTGAACACCCCAAATCAACAGTTTCCTGAAGGAGGTGCCAAGGAACCTTCTACTGACCTGATTGACGTCGTGTTGACTGACAAGATCCCAGGACTCACACTCTGAATACTCTCATACCTCACACACTGGTTAGGGATGATGCTTCGACTGTTAGTGACCACCACACTTTGTCAGTAGTTACATCTGACTCTTTAAGCGACGCTGCACACACAGTTGACACTGTTAGGGATGATGCCTCGACTGTTAGTGACCATCACACTGTTTGTTCAGTAGTTACTTCTGGACTCTTAACGACACTGCACACACTGTTGCACCCACTGAGCTTGGCCTGAGTCTGCACCACAGCGCGCTACACGCTTAGGTCGTGTTTGTTCGACCAGTTAACAGGCTCCTGTACACGATAGCTAGACAAGATGTCGCCAGACGACTACAGCAGAATGTTCGGACTATATGCAGCTCTGTGGTTAAAGCTCTTAGGGCATAAGTTAATTTGCATTTTTTGCACATCTTTAATGTCTTTAGAAAGTACTGTAATATGTGAGACACTTATACATACTGGTTATGTCTTTTTGGCAGTTTTTGGGCAAGCGTAGAATGTGTAAGGCATTCTATAGCCGGTGGTTGGTGGGGAGTTTCTGATGTCGCTCTCTGTCCACTGCATCCTTAAGGGATACTTCTAGAGTCGGCTTGTGTGTAGTCCCATGACACAGATGATGTCATAGGTATGGTGTTGCGAACATGTGTATAATTTTGTCCAGAATTCAGTGGGGGGTGGGTGTAACAGAGTTGAAATGAACCTAACTTTAGATTAAGTGAATTCAAACAAAATTTGTATTTCACATACCATTGTAATCCAATGTTTTTTTGATGTTATGTGTGAAACCTGGAAATGTCCCAAATACTATACTGCATTCACTAAGGTTCAATATGAGGCTGCGCGACTGCTTGTTTATTTTCTTTCACTTTAACGCATTTTGGGCGTTTGCGCTTCCCGTACCTTAGAGCTAGTCTATCCCTGTTCGAGACGTACGTAAGCAGTCGAGTTTGCAGTAAAGATTTTATGGATTATTTGTTTCTATTGTGAATGCAGACAATAAAAGCCACTGTGAAGAACCCCTGGTCCGATTCCCTGTCACTGATACACATGAGAGTGAGGGTCGTTACACCAAACTATTACTACTTGCCCACTTGCTACATACAGATCGCGTAGATCAGTGCAGTTGTTGTTATATCCTTTGAGGTAGTGGGTTTGTTTCAAGTTTCTGTTGTGATTCTGTAATAACAAAACAAAAAACACTAGTTTTGCTCTTTCAGACTCAGGGTCTGAATCGGTTTCACCTGCTGGACATTCCCTGTGGAAGCATGGTCTACCTGGTTCCGTTCAAGACCTGGATCACTCAGTACATTCAGGGCCCGGGATTAAGACATTTTAAAGGCCTGGGCTAACTACCAGGATTGAGGGCCCCTATTTCGCCCCGACGCACATCAAGACAACGCACACAAACCCACGCCAGGTGGCAACTGACACATCCAGCTGCTTTAAAGTCCCACAGAAGCACTCTATAAATATGATCAGTTTAAAGCCAATGGACAAAAGTGTTTGTGTAGTAGTGCAGTACCAGTAGACAATAGTAAACCAATAATGTAAATGTATACATATTTCCATTTATTCAAAAGCAAAAACAAGGCTAAATAGCCAGGAATGACCATTATAGGTTACTCAAAAACCCAAACACAAGAAGGCAGACAGTCAGATATACAGTGCAACATTCTCCAGGGTGGAAAGCATTTGAATTAGCTTACAAGCTATTTAAAAATCATTTTTACAATAATCGAGCCATGTTGAGTGTTTGGCAGCCGCGGCCTAACATTAGAACAAACATGGTGACTCACCATCAGTGATATTAAAAGGCCTGTTTTCTGCTCTCTCAACGCAAACTCATCAATGAGGCTCTTCAAAGTCCAGTTGGGCCGCAGTTACTGTATGTCATGCTCTATTGACATTAAAGTCAAATTGTTCAGTCTGTCCTCGCACATTGATGTCCTCAGTCTATGCCTAATAATTTCCTAATTAGGAGAATGACCTCTCCCCACTGGCATTACTAACGGGCAATGTAAGGTATATCCTCAGCGCTATGTCCACATTGGGAAAACACTTTGGAGATGCCTCTCCCATATTAATGAAAGTAGCTTTCACTGTGTTGTTGGGTCAGTGAGAGCAACTCGGGAGAAATTCATAAACTGCGCTAGTTCGTCTGGAAAGTCATCCGCGTAGATCTGCGTTGTATAAATCCAAAGTATTTTGCAGGTTTCTTTATAGACTGCATGCCGCTGTTGTAATGCATTTATAAGCAACTGTTGGCCCGGGTTCTTCACCAATCAAAGCTTTATGAAGAGAGCCACTGTTGAAGAAAACTCATATCAAATATCGACTAGAGTTTCGCCAAAATGCATGTTGGGAGACTCCATGGTCAAGTGGATGAAGGTTCTGTGGTCTGATGAGACCAAAAGTGAAGCTTTTTTCAAGTGGCTCTCTTCCATGAAGCTTTGATTGGTGAAGAACCCAGGCAACAGTTGGTTGTATGCAGAGTCTCTCCCATATCAGCTGCTGAAGCTTGAAACTCCTTCAGAGTAGTCATAGGTGTCTTGGTGGCCTCTCTTACTAGTCTCCTTCTTGCACGGTCACTTCAGTTTTGTGAGGACGGCCTGCTCTATAATATGCTCTAATAATATTCCTTCCATTTCTTGATGATGGATTTAATAGAATTCCAGGGGATGTTTAGTGCCTTGGACATTTTTTTGTACCCTTCCCCTGACTTATACTTTTCAAAAACCTCTTCTCTGAGTTGCTTGGAGTGATCTTTGGTCTTCATGGTGTAATGGTAGCCAGGAATACTCGTTATACTACAATCCCTTGAGACACATCACTGCACACTGATCCCCATTTCACTAATTGTTGAGACTTCTAGAACCAATTGGCTCGACCTCTGTGAATTAGGTCAGTCACTTTTATAAGGGGGTGGAATACTTATGGAATCTTATATTGACCATGATTGATTTATAAAAGCAATAAAAGGGTAAAACATCCAAGGGGTTGAAGAAACTTATGCAAGGCACTGTATATTTTTGATTAGACCTGGCAATATAGACAACTCTGACCAGGACCTGAGATGGGACGGATTCGAACAAGAAGAGAATACCAGTAAACTCAGGATTCCCAATGAAACGTCTGCTAACAGCACATATGGTGTGTGGCATGCTCTTACCCCGCAGGAAAAACATTCATTGCTGGACTCAATCCCTTGCTTAAAACCAAACGACCCCAATGGAAGGAACATTTTTATGATTATGTCAGACACTTTGAAGATCTTTGAAGGCACTACTTTGATGTGAAGGGAGACTGGTCTGTGACTCTGAATCATTACATCAGAGTTCACACTGCTGTTTCAGGTCTGAACTCTGATCTAAAGACTCTTTACTTTAACACTCTGCCCCCATCAACAGTAGGATTGACTTCAAACAGCGGGACCAGCGAGTTGATATCAGCTTAACTGAGAAAAAGGGACTACCAAAAGGTGTTCGCCAAATGCATAGCTGCGGTTGATGGTGCCACAGATTACGCAAATGTCACGTTCCCTGCTGCCAGGCTGACTCCCACAGGGGAACACAACCCTTGGCGCCCCACCTCCAAGGGGAACAATGCTTTGGATGCCTAAAGGAAGGGCACTGGGTTGAAGAATGTCCAAGCAGGACATAAGCACGGTCATAAGGGGAATACACACCATAGACGGAGCAATAGCAAGGACGCCATGGCTTATGGAACAAATGCGCAAATTCTTTGCTACTCTGAAGGGCAAAGATCAGTCAGCATAGGAATTAGTGGCCTCTGCTTCGCATGTAATCTTAGATCAGGGTATATACAGCAATCCTTAAGTAAAATTTAATACCTTTTTAATACCTTTTTTACTACCTTCTGAATTTTTTTAAAACCATCACAACACTGAGTTGCAAGTGTTAATCGGCGACCTTTCTAACGTTTACGGAGATTTTGACATATATAACACTATACACAACATAATAGATTTAGAGACTCACTGATGTTGACCACATATTGCACACAGTCAGCATAGTAATTAGTGGCCTCTGCTTCGCATGTAATCTTAGACGCCTGCCCCCATATTCCAGCTTTCGTCAGAGGTCAGGAGAGCATCTTTCTCATGGATACCATGACACAGTTAGTGTTTCATGTAAACCCCCACCCACTATTGATGGGACACTCCATTTTACCGCATTTAATGGACAGGTCACATCATACAGAAAATGGACTGACTGATTCCTCCTAGACAGTAGAACGTTCTCCCCTGGACCATCTCAGATCTGTTATGTAGGACAAGGTGTTAATATCCCTTTCTGCATACTCGAGACTCTGTGGGTTGGTCGAATGATTGATGGCATCCTAAGGGTTATCAAGTGGGCGCCCTCCTTCTTCGATGTTTCGCTAATTGACCCACGACACCTCCAGAGGGTTCAGCAGTGAGATCCGGCATCCCGGGCTCACTCCCTAGATGCCATCACTCATCCGACAGAGTCCTTCCTCTTTATCCACAGCCACTGACTTCAGCAGCCCTGGAAAGGTCTTTGACTGCCTGCCTGTGGGCCTTCCCCCGCACTCCCATCTCTCGGAGAAGCCTGGATGTTGAGGTGGCTACAAATCCTCTGCAGCCTACTTCAACTGGGCAGACCTTAGCTTTCCAGCCTCGTTGTTGTGCATCTGCTGCAAGCTCTGCATACCTTAGCTTCTTGCGCTCGTAGGCCTCCTCCATCGCACTCTCCCAGGGGACCGTGAGCTCGACGATATACACCTGCTTGAGTGAGGCCGACCAAAGCACAAGGTCTGGTCGTAGATTTGTTGTTGCTATTTCTGCTGGAAAGCGGAGCTTCTGGCCTAGGTCTACTTTTATCACACAGGAGCGTGGTAGGACGGGACATTGTGATCGCACAGATTTTTTCCCCTCTCTCTTTGATATTGATATCAGCTCGAGCTTTCTGTTTTATTAGATCTCAGGTTTAAAGACATTACATTTTCTTTTGGTGTTGGATCCAACATAGAGTGATTATTTGGATATTTCATGTGTATTGCATGGAAAAGTTGTTCTTGATTATCTGCATTGAATAGCATATGCCACCTCACTGTAAACCCAAACAGTTCTACTAACTTATTAACATTCTATTCAGTACTTAAAACCTGGTATTTAGTTGACACAACTTTAAATGTATTAGTTTTCTGAGCAGATGAAGACGTTTTAATTGTATTGGAATGTATTTGTTTGAGTAAACATTGCCTGATAACTCATATTTTTTAGTTTCATTCAAACGTGACGTCTGACGTCATCAACGTCGTTGCAGGACTAGTTCAGAACAGAATCAGAGATCTTGTGATGAGAGACGGAGACAGCAGACTTAATAATTGTATAGTATCAGTTAGACTTCTATAAGCATGTTCCTCCTGTAGAAGAGGAGTCGACCAACTTCGTAGGGTGTGAGTTTGTGAAAAAGAGGACACTTCGTCGCGGGGAGGGGCGTGGTAGTGTGTAGCATACAGATGACCCCGCTCCCTCCCCCCGCGACGGAATTTTGACATCTTTTCCACATGCAGATGTCATGTGCTGTTGTAAACAATGGAACTAGTGGAAACGGCACGGTGCTCAGTGTTGCCAGATTGGAAATGGTGAAGTATCGTATTAAATGCTCAAAATGATCGTCTTTGGAGGATAATTATCGTGCATCTGGCAACACTGAGAGGCCGGTCGACCAATGACAGTTCTCGCTACAGTCAGAGCTTGTGCTAGAAGGTGGAACGTAAGGGAGATACCCTTTCCTAAACTTGTAAGGGCGTAAAAACTAGTTTGTGAAGGACCCAGAGAAACACAAATATCCGACGAGGCAAAATCCCGGACGATTTTGCAATCACTGCCGGCCGCATGTCCGGGTAAAAGAGGACGTCTGGTCACCCCACCAAAGGAGATATTTTAGTAATCCTGTCGCTGCTAAGCGTCCTTATCTGGTAAGTAAACAGTGTTTTTTAGGTGTTTGTTGCGACAAAATTGCGGGAGCAAGTGAAATTGCGATAAGAAGTGGCGAATTTCCCTCTTTGTAATTATTATTGAGTAATCACGTTTTGGCTGTCAAGTAGCAAGTTCAGTTGCACGACTGTTGGCGCTGGCGGCTAGGAAGCTAAAGAGCTAGTTGAGTGGGTTATTTTCCCCCCAAGTATGTTCATGTGCAAAGTAAACAACAATCAATTGTCTTATGTTGAAAACAACTCATGTTCTACAGAAACCCATATAATTCATATCAGCATGCTAATGTTATACGTAACTTTTTAGCAGCTAGCTAGCTTCTATGTGTTTTAATGGATCTGATGAATAAAAGTGTTAGCAGCAAGCTAACAATAATGGTCGAGAACTTCAGTTAAGACCTACAATATTCTTTTTGCCCTGACAGCATTCGTGTTGCATATAAACAACAAACCGATTTGATGTAGACATATAAGAAGAGGAGTCAACCAAAGGAGATATTTTTGTGTACAGGCAGAAGGCATCACGGACTGGTTTTGGTGTTCAATACCTGCAATGTAAGCCCTGTTAATATCCATAAATATAACAAAATCTGATTGTGTCTTCAGGTATTTTACATAATGAAAATAATTCCAGAATATATTTGCATTTTTGTTCATTTCTGTCAGTTTTTTGTAAGTGTTTCCATTGAAACTCTCCTGGTAATTGTATTGATGGTGTTTTGCAGGAGGAAGAGGAGCCAGATTTTGATGATGCTCCTGTTGCTCTCCTTACATCGGGTCCCGACCCCTTCATCTTTGAATTGGGTGCAGAGGTTTTCTGAGGCATTTATGTTGTTGTTTGGCCTGACATGCTTTCAATTTAGAATATCCCAAAAAACTCACGCACATTCTCATACAGAACATTTTTATGTGTCTGGATGACAACAAACCTCTGAAAACGTCCTTACTCACCTTAAAAAATGATTTGTTGAAATAAACGATTTGTTGTTGACTTGTTAACTTTGTAACGCTGTTCTTTAAAGCTTTGATGTAATCTTTTATTTTGTCAGTTGTTTTACAAGAAATATAAATGATGTGATACCTCTTAAGTTTTTCTCATCTCACTCTTTTTAATAGAAATCTTACATAGATTTGAATGTGTCTTGTAGAGTAACTTTCAGTTTAAAGTCAGTTTGTAAACAGAACCAGAAAATCAGTATATGTGGTCAATAATGAAGAATAAGTACGGTGCTCACTTAGAAAAAAGTTGCTATTTAAGTCATTACCGTACTCAGAATGAATCAAGCGGCAGCTAGACCTTCAAAAAAAAGTAAGCTTATTAATATTATTTACTCAGAATAATTAAGTTGAAACTCTTCACCAATATGAAGATGCACTGAACTTGATTTTTAAGGCTTAAAACTTAATTTTATTTTGTGTTGTTGAGTTGAAAATAATATTGTACATAGAGGGTTAAAGATTAAGTATAACAAATATTTGAATATAAGTTCAGAGAACTTAAAAATTATGAAAACGAAACAAAATGAATCAGTATAGCCGATGTATCATTTTAAGTTACTATTGCCATTTCACTCACTGACACTACAGCACTACATTACATACAGTATTTAAGATAATTACATATACCACACTGCATGTTCTAGGATAATTGAACTTAACACATTGAGAACTTAGCAACACAAAATATCCTTATCAGCATCCCTCAAGACTACTTAATGAACTTCCAAATGCAAACTTATATAGAAATATAACACACACTCGCATATTACACCCTTTTATTAGGAAGCATCTATCTTTTTTTACATTCATCCTGAAAATGACGTATGATGTACTGATACTTTTATGAATATAACTTCATACTTTTTGAAACATGAATCTGATTGGGTTTGCTGTTGTTATTGTGGGTTTGGGTGGAATCTTGATGTAATTAAGGCACTACTGCAGTCCTCCTTTTGCATATTGCATTCAGACTGAAGAAGTCCCTCCCATCTTTGGAAGTATAAGAACTATGTTCCAACTGTCACCAAATAGTGTTCTGTCAGTGGGCCCACACTAAACCATATATGCACCTGAGCTTGGGTAACTATTATATTTACAGCTATTTAACGTGTCTTTTCTATACTTTTCATTTTCCAGAAAACAAAAGACTTAAAGTTTGTATTGGCAGATGGTGTTTGATGCTGTTATACATGGGAAGGGTGTTGTAGAATGTTACAAACCATTTTGCTGAGTTGCTCATGATATGAGTGCATTACATTTGTCATTCTCTTCAACAAATATTTGCAGAGTACCATGGACAACATAACTTCTGAAACAACTTTCATTCTGAAGATGTATGAAAAGATGGACCATCAGAAATATTTATATTTTACTGTTTTTCTTCTACCGTACATTTTAACCATTGCCTTGAATACACTTTTAATTGTAGTTGTTTATAAGGAACGAGCCCTGCATGAACCAATGTATATTTTCATTTGCAATTTATCATTTAATGGAATATACGGAAGCTCAGCTTTGTTGCCACATATTATGACTAAGCTTGCTACACAGTCATACACGATCTCTCTGGTAAACTGTTTCATTCAGGTATTTTGTTTGCACACTTCTGGTAGTGTTGAACTGGTGACGCTGGCTATAATGGGATACGACAGATATGCTGCCATATGCACCCCATTACACTATCATGACAAGATGTCTCCAAGAAAGGTTAAAATTCTCATTGCAGTAGCCTGGCTTTATCCTTTCTGCTCTTTTGCAATGTTTTCATCACTGACAATTCGGCTGTCATTTTGTGGCAATGTCATTCACAAAACCCACTGTACAAATTTTGATCTAGTTAAACTTTCCTGCACTAGTACTTTGATAAATAGCATTGTTGGACTCCTAATGACGGTTGTTTATATGTTCCCAACGCTCTTTGTGATTTTGTTTTCATATGTTAAGATTCTCAGAATCTGCAGAGAAGCATCCAAGGAGTGTCAAAACAAAGCACTTCAAACATGCATACCACATTTGTTGATTGTTATGAACTTTTGTTTTGGTTGTTGTTTTGAATTTATTAGTGCCCGCATGACAGACAACCAAGTACCATTTGGTGTATCAGTATTTATGTCTCTGTTTTTCTTGATTTTGCAACCACTCTTTGATCCTATAATATATGGTATCGGCACACTTAAATTGTACATTGTTAAGTTTCTTCAAAAGAGGAAGCTGTCACCGTTATTCTAAGAGATAATGTCATGTTATATTGTTTTAAAAGTCATATCTGCATACAAAATATAATTCTTTTTGTGATAGTACTGTAAGTTGTGTTTCATTCTCTCTTTAATGTTAGAATAATGCACCGAACAGACTGAATAGCAATATTGGACATCCAGTACTACAACATGGCATATATGTAATATATCCAAATGGGGAAATCAGATAACAATTTCTGTATTTTATCATTTAATAAATCTTAAATTAATCTGCCTCTGAGAAAAGTCTTATATTATCTTCTTCAAGTAATATCCTTTTGAAGAATCTGTTGGAAAACTCTGTAACATATATAAACTAACATATATTATGTAGTTTTGAACTGCTTGACAGCTTAATGTGGTTGATAGACAACATATGCTGGGGACAGTGTTCATGTATAATTATCTGTGATCTGTAGCTGAGTAAAGTGGTATCCTTCATTTCAATGGCACGATGAATCCGACATAAATGTTATACATTCATGAACACAACCGGGGCCAATAACAAAAATATAGCTTTATAGCTATAACATTTAAATCCATACAAACATATTTATTTGGTTAAAAAAAGCATAAACATACATTAAAATTTAAAAAAAAAAAACTGTAATCAACAGGGGCTTTTATCAGACTTCTATTTCACCCACTAACTGGATTAATGCCATTACTGCCTGCCCAGCTCCTGACTGCTGCCTTCTGATTTCATGACCAATCTTTTTCTGCTTACCTCCATACCAGTGGCCAGTAGATGGCGACATCATAAAATACAAAATAAGTTCAAGTTGTCAGCTTCTGTATGTCTCATGGCTGTGAAAAAAAAGAGTGCCATCAGATATGCTTGTTTTGACATTTTACTTGAATTATATCGGATACTATGCATTACAATCTCTCTCTATGCGCTATCTGGCTGCAGTAACAGTTGTTGTAACTGTTGGTCATTGAATGAAAACAGTTTTGAAAAGTTTTCCAAATAAATGCATAACATGACCTATTCAACCATGACGAGGGCCTGCACACGAACACAAAAATAAAACACAGTGGCAGTTGTTGTAACTCTTGGTCAAATCCAAATCGGATATAGAGAATTCAGGAATATAGGTATACAGTTGATAGTTCAGGAAAATAACCAATATATTAGGCCTATATTCAGTAAATACGTTTTAATATTTCCCCTTACTATTAAAATCTTAGAAAATGACATTGACATTAAGCCTATACGGATTTTTCAAATCCATGTAGGTGTCTTTCAGTGATAAACTTGTACACTTTAGTACATGCATAACACACCAGAAAATAATTCGTTTTGTCAGGATTGTCTTTGCTCGGCAAGTTTAGGGATCACCCGGTTCGCATAATAAGACGTCATATGGTGCTGATTATGACGTCCAACGGTTACACGCAACTTTAGCTATAAATTCGAGGCCATTTGAGAAGTTGTACATGTAGCGCCCTCTCGGGTACTGTTGACTACGCCACCCCTTGAAGTGGGCTAAATTATGTCATAGCAAGGGGAACTCAATAACACTATTGCCAGTTTTTGGTGAAAGTATAAAAATAGTAGACACGAGTAGCGTTGGTTGGTCACCAGATATAATACAAAAAAATACATAGACACAATAGGGGGACTGGGGAACCTCGGTACTGGGCCACTAGGAGAACTGATGTCAGGCCAGGTCTCTAACACACGTGGTCTTGTGCACACTAAATAACACGTGTTTTAGATTCAGGGAAAATGCACTACAATATCCAAGACACTCTGTGATATGTGACACGGCAATTAAGAGTTCAAACTACATGCACACTGCAATCTCTGTAGGCTACTAGAGTGAGAAAAACTACAGAGACCGGCTATCCAAGGTCAGGTACTAATGGGCCTTATAAGCACCGAGGCTATTAGCTGTGGAGGGGGAGGGAGACACACGAACTGGAAGTACAGTAAAAAAGAAAAACAAACAAAATAAATCCACTCTAGCCTGCGGCTCACATTAAATAGGTAGTACCTACACAAGCTACTTAGGCCGATAGGCTAGAGGAACAAAAAAAAAGTAAACAAACTATACGCGGCACCAATGCATCAAATACACATTAAAAGAGAACAGCAACTAGCAGCCCTGGGTAGCTGCGAGGGTCTAACGCTGCAAACATATAAAACAAACACTGTTAAGATCCCACAGCCTTAAAAGCAGCACACATGGGAGAGGTGATGGCATTACATCAATTAAAAACAGCAATACAGGGCAAAGTGTTAGTCAGCCAGCCTACATTAGTGTCGTCACTTGTCAGCGCAAAATGAATGGCCGCTATGGCCTGCTGGTACGCATACAGTACCTTTTCAAGATGGCTACTACACTGTGGCTGATGGCTTCTGGAGAATAACTGCCCTCTCTGCTATGGTAACAGTGCCCAGCAGACACTGGTGAAGGATACATAAAGAGTACATCATGACTTGTCTGTATTATACTACAAACAGAATACCACGAATACGTTCAATAACGTACCTTTTTGCACACACGGCGTCACGCCCACACACGTACATCAAAACACAGCGGCTCTGCCAGCGTCTGCCCTCCTATACCATAGTTAAACAAGTAGCCACTTAGCAAGCTAGTAATCAGTGACGGAAGAACTTAAAGAAACCTTTGCCCAGACATACCTGTTTATTTCACGCAGCACCCGTGACTCTGCTACACAATCCCAGAACCAGTGGTGTTGACGAGCTACCGGCTTTAGGACCCCGGGTGCCTATACATAAGCCTGTGGGTAATATGTCAGGTAGCCTAATCAATCGCAACCCATTGCCCAATTAGTGACGTATTGCGGTGTGACAGAGAGAGACTAACTGGGTAACGGCAGAGGGAGTAGGTGTAACAGAGTTGAAATGAACCTAACTTTAGATTAAGTGAATTCAAACAAAATTTGTATTTCACATACCATTGTAATCCAATGTTTTTTTGATGTTATGTGTGAAACCTGGAAATGTCCCAAATACTATACTGCATTCACTAAGGTTCAATATGAGGCTGCGCGACTGCTTGTTTATTTTCTTTCACTTTAACGCATTTTGGGCGTTTGCGCTTCCCGTACCTTAGAGCTAGTCTATCCCTGTTCGAGACGTACGTAAGCAGTCGAGTTTGCAGTAAAGATTTTATGGATTATTTGTTTCTATTGTGAATGCAGACAATAAAAGCCACTGTGAAGAACCCCTGGTCCGATTCCCTGTCACTGATACACATGAGAGTGAGGGTCGTTACACTGGTGCCGTGACTTCTTGGATCATCTAGATCAGCTCCGCAAGCAGATCGCCGTGGGTGCTGCGCTGTGTTCCTGATGTGCATCGTGAATTTTCTGGTGATTCCGTATGACCGCTAGGGGGTACTCTAACACTGCATTTGCAATATATCGATGGTAGTTTAATCTCATGAAGTGTAGCTACACTACTGTACACTGTTTAGCCATTTCTCTTTCATTTCTGTGTGCAATATTGATATATTTCGAAATCATACTACAGTTAAGTGGTATTTTTCAGGTAGTGTGACAGCAATATTCTGCATTAGTAATTTATATTTTCCTCTTATTATTTTTATTTCTAATTCTGTATTACTCAAGGTAACATGGCTGAAGGAAATAGCAGTCAGGGCGATGGGTTTAAAGGCTTCTCCATAAATAGGGGCAGGGGTGTTCATTTGAATGGTCTGAATGCTAACACATTGACTAGTGGGTATGGAAGTGAGGGTGCAGGTGGTCTTCAAGAACATGTTGGTGATGTTAGGAACAGGGGGCGTAGTGTGAGCCCGGGCTGGTCTCCTAGTGAACAGTTTTTGAGGGAGAATGCACAAACTTCTACTCCAGTGAGTGATAGCATTGCCATGCAACACCTAACTGATATGATAGGCCAATTGGGAGAGCAAATAGGTAACTCCATTGCAGCTAGACTTTTCTCTTCTGGACTTACTGATCGTACTAATGCACATGATACACCTTTGACTGACAAACCAGCGACTGTTCTGACTCCAGGCCCTACACAACAAGACACAACGCAAGTAGTAGTTCATGTCAACACTGAACGTGAACCTGTGACTTTTAGGGGAAATAGTTCTGACAAGTACTCTGTTCAGGAATGGATTGCCATGACAAAAGCTCACCTTAAGAAACAGTCTTACACAACAGCTGAACAAGCAGATGAGATACAAGGAAGGCTTTTAGGAAAGGCAAGAGACGTAGTCAAAGTAGCTCTGAGGAGTGATGACACACTTGATGTGAAACAGAACCCAGATCTCATATACGACATTCTAATGCGATATTTCAGTCAGTCTTCATCATCACTTCCGTTGCAAGATTTTTACACCACACTGCCCAAGCAAAAAGAAAATCCAGTTGACTACTGGATCAGACTAAACAAAGCAGCAGACACAGCTGATGAGGGACTGCGGCGTCAGGGTAGGAGAATGGAGAACATAAGTGGAGAAGTGGCACAAATGTTTGCAAAGCACTGTCCTGATCCACAGCTTTCCTCTATTTTTAAATGCAAGCCTGTCAGTGAGTGGACCTCTAAGGACATTCAGCTCAGGATAGATGAGTATCAAAGGGAATCGGGAGCGTCTGCGATGTCTTACAGTGTTCCACAGCTGAAAAGTTACCCTGCAGCTGTGCTTGACAATGATTCACACACTTGTGCACACTCTGATTCTCATGGGACGGACCCCCAGTCAATGTATCCGCCATGTTCTCATGCCACGACTTCTAGCTCATGCTCAGGCTCTGCTTTTGTCCAGCAGCATGTCCAGCGCCCGCAGCGTATCCCGCCGCAGCGGCACATCCCGCCGCTACAGAATGCTCAGCAGCCTGATGATGGAGTCCTTGGCCGCATGATGAGCATGCTGGAGAGAGTCTTGGCCAGGGTGGAGCCGCGTAATCCTGAGCGTAGTCAGAAACGCTCCAGCCCTTTCAGCTCGCCGCCGTGTAAAGTTTGTGGAGATACATTTACATTTACATTTAGTCATTTAGCAGACGCTTTTATCCAAAGCGACTTACATATGTATACACATTTTACATTTACACTGATGGCACACTGCACATCAGGAGCAATTGGGGGTTCAGTGTCTTGCTCAAAGGACACTTCGACAGGGAGTCGAACTAGCAACCTTCTGATTACTAAACGACTTCTTTACCTCCTGTACCACTGCCGCCCCGAGATACTAATCACTCCACCCTGTCTCACTGCAGATCTGACCATCTCTGTTTCAAGTGTCTGGCCCCTGGTCACTCAAGGCAGCACTGTCCAAACAATGCCCCGCCCCAACTCAGCCCAGCTTCGGGAAACTAGCTGACCTGTATTCAGAGGGAGGCAATACAGGTCATAAAGAATCCTCCCACTCGCTACACACCGATATTTTTGATTCAGCTTTTAATTTTTCCAATTCTTCTCAATTTCAATCAGCAAACATTGTGTATCAAAATACTCAGAATGTGGGTGGCAGTGACAGCTTATTTTACGTACCAGTGAAAGTGGGAGGCAAAGTGACTCTTGGGGGTATGCTAGATAGTGGCTCAATGGCATGTACAGTCAGTGATACTGCTATGTGTAACCTGCTCTCTGCTGGGGCAGTGTGTGAAGCAGATAGATTCTCCACCGATGTGACTCTCATTGGTGTTGGAGGTCGACGAGTGCATCCAAAGTCAGCATTCTACATTAATATGGAAGTTAATGACTGCAAAATGATTGTGCCGACGATTGTAGTTGAAGGACAACATGATGACATGATAATTGGAACCAATGTGATCAAACACATACTGCGTGAGTCAAAGAAGTGTAGTACATACTGGACAGCAGTTTCAGCACCGTCATCCACCGATACTGAAACCGAGCATTTTCTCTCCATGCTGGCTGGCTTGCATAGATGGGGTGATGGTGAAATGCCTGACAAGATAGGTACAGTGCGTTGCAACTCGGCCACTTGCCTTCAACCCGGCTGTGAATATCTCTTGTGGGGAAAACTGCCGAAACCCACTCACGTGTCTCCTGGTAGTGCAGTGATGACGGAGCCGACGTCAGCACGGTCTGCACCCAAAGGTCTCATGGTCGCCAGAGTTGTTGCACCCTTGTGGGCAGATGGGTGGGTTCCTTTGAAAGTGATGAATGTCTCTGAAAAGCCTTTGTTTTTGAGACGTAACGCTAAGCTTGCTGACCTGGTACCCTGTGTCGCTTTGGAAGATTTAGACCTGGTCAGTGGTCATCAAAGCACTTCCACCGTGCCTGATACCTCTGTCTGTCCTGATGTGAGATGTGCTGGGGAGAAGCTAGAGTCCATTGGCCTGAGTAAGTTGGATATCAGCCTGTGTGATGCGTCGTCTGAATGTAAAGACAAGTTGTCAGAACTTATTGTTCGTTACCAGGATGTTTTCTCACGCGATCACCTTGACTGCGGAAAAGCAGAAGAGTTTGTTCACAGAATCCATTTGATTGACCAAAAGCCATTCAGACTTCCTTTCAGACGCGTGCCACCGAGCCAGTACCAAAAACTGCGCCAAGTCTTAAGTGAAATGGAAGAAAAAGAGATAATTCGAAAGTCAACCAGTGAGTATGCCTCACCATTAGTACTTATCTGGAAGAAGAATGGTGATTTGCGTGTGTGCACTGACTTCAGGTGGCTGAACAAGAGGACTTTGAAGGACGCTCACCCTCTGCCACATCAGGCCGATTGCTTGGCAGCACTGGGTGGTAATTCCTTGTTCAGCACAATGGATTTGACTTCAGGATTTTATAACATGCCCTTACATGAGGACGATAGGAAGTATTCAGCATTCACTACACCTATGGGGCTCTACGAATACAACAGGCTGCCACAGGGGCTCTGTAACAGTCCAGGGAGCTTTATGAGAATGATGACTTCTATTTTTGGTGATCAAAATTATCTAAGTCTGTTATGCTATCTAGATGATATTTTGATTTTTGCTCCTGATGAAAGTTCTGCCCTTGCACGTCTTGAGATGGTGTTTAACAGACTCCGTGCTCACAACTTGAAATTGGCACCTAAGAAATGCTACTTTTTGAGGAAGTCTGTCAAATTCCTTGGCCACATCGTTGACGAGCATGGAGTTTCGACTGACCCAGGCAAAGTTGAGAGCATAAGCAGTATGGCTGTGACTGACTTGATGGAGGCTGACGGAGTGACGCCATCTGAGAAACGTGTGCGGTCCTTTCTTGGCATGCTAAATTTCTATCAGCACTTCATCCCAGGATACTCAGCTCTTGCGAAGCCCCTGTTCTCGCTGCTGGCTGGTCAGAGACAGAAGAAAGGCCGAAAGCCAAAGTGTGCTGTAGTGAGTCGCAAACTAAAGTTGACTGACTGGACCGCTGACCATGACCGGGCATTTGCTGAACTCAAACGGGCCCTCATCGATTCTGTTGTTTTGGCTCACCCAGACTTTAGTCAACCGTTTTTGCTGTCTACAGACGCCTCATTGGATGGCCTTGGGGCCGTTTTATCTCAAAGACGTGAAGGTGACTCAGTGGCTAGACCAATTGCATTTGCTAGCAAGTCCTTAACTCGGTCACAGAAGAACTATCCAGCCCATCGATTAGAGTTTCTTGCACTGAAGTGGTCAGTATGTGACAAGTTTAGCCACTGGTTGAAAGGCCATGATTTTACTGTGTGGACTGACAATAATCCACTGACACATATTATGACTAAACCTAAACTTGACTGTTGTGAGCAGCGATGGGTGTCAAAACTAGCCAGTTACAATTTTGACATCAAGTATGTGCCAGGCCCAAGGAACATTGTTGCTGACGCTCTCAGTCGTGTCCCTTTTTGCAAAAGTGTCGGTCGCAGACTGATCAGTGAACCACTTCATGAACTTGCCAGAGAAGCTGCTGTTTTGTCTGACACAGCTGTTCAACAGACTTTCAGAGAATCCACTGACCAGTCTATAATGGCAGAGAGACCAACACGTTTTGTAGCTACAAATGCCCAGTCCCTTCACACGTCAGCTCAGTCTTTGTCCACACAGGAAGTCACTGCTGTTATCCAGTCACACACTGAATGGACCTCTGGAGCAAGGACTCGTGCGACAGCCCTTGTGGGTCACTTACCCCAGCTCATTCCTGATGGTCTGCCCAGCCTGCCTGCCTTTGCTGTTGGAGATCTCTGTGATGCACAGTCTAGAGATAATGCATTGTCTCGCATTCGTTTTTTTGTGGGGAGATCCCGGAGACCATCCAGACGGGAAAGAGCACAGGAGTCGAGTCAAGTCTTGAGGCTTCTGAAACATTGGGAAAAGTTTGTTCTGAGTGATGACGTCTTATACAGAGTGTCACGTGATCAGATTTCAAAGGCAAGACGCCAACAGTTTGTCGTTCCTGATTGCCTGAAGGCTGAAGTCTTGAAAGGAGTACATGACAGTGCGGGTCATCAAGGTCAGTCAAGAACCCTGAGCATTGCCAGACAGAGATTTTTTTGGCTGCACATGGATAGAGATGTGAGAGAGTACGTTCGTCAATGTCAGCGTTGTATAGTGAGCAAGATGGCCGAGCCTGCAGGAAGAGCTCCCCTTGAAAGCATTGTCACCTCCCGACCACTGCAACTTGTTTGCATTGATTTCTGGTCAGCTGAAGATTCACACAACAGATCTGTGGATGTTTTGGTAATGACCGACCATTTCACCAGACTGGCTCAGGCCTTTGCATGCAGGGATCAATCAGCCAAACAAGTGGCAAAAGTCCTCTGGGACAAGTATTTTTGCGTCTATGGATTCCCTGAGAGGATTCACAGTGACCAAGGTGCAAGTTTTGAAAGCGAGTTGATTGCTGAACTTCTTCGGTTCTCTGGTGTGCGAAAGTCTCATACTACTCCATACCACCCGATGGGAAATGGCAGTGTCGAACGTTTTAATCGGACACTGGGCAATATGATCAGGGCTCTTCCCTCAGACTCAAAGCAAGACTGGCCGAGACGCTTACAAACTCTCACGTTCATGTACAATTGCACTGCCCATGAAACTACTGGATATGCACCGTTTTATTTGATGTTTGGAAGGGTGCCCCGTCTTCCAGTAGATATCCTGTTTGGGAACATCTTGACTGACCCTGGTGTGACTAACTTTGGCAGATATGTCGCGAAGCTGTCTGAGGACCTTAAGGAAGCCATGTTAATTGCTCAAGAGCATGTCACAAAGGAGCAGAGCAGACAGGCAAGACTGTATAATAGGAAAGAAAAAGGGCCGACAATTGAAATGGGAGACAGAGTACTTGTGGCCAATAAGAAAGAAAGGGGCAAGAGAAAAGTTGCTGACCGATGGGAGTCTGTTGTTTATACTGTGACTGAGATGAATCCTCAAACGCACACATATAAAATACAGGACACTGTCACAGGGCGTGAAAGGATTGTCCATCGCAATCTACTTATGCTGGTGAATTTTCTTCCTGTTCAAGATGTGCCACAGTCTTCTCAGTCTGGCCTCTCAATGTCCTCCGTCCAGTCTTCCGTCTCTGTCCATTCCATGGCCTTAGGTCAAGTCACGTCGGAGCACACTCAGACTCAAGTGTCCGTTCAGCCGGATGCGACTCGATGTGGAGTTGATGATGTGCACAGTCTTGTGAGCGCCTCTGAACCGGTTAATTACTCAGATGTCCTGCCTGCGTCTGAGGAGAGGACCAGAGAATGGGTCAGTCACCTGAACACCCCAAATCAACAGTTTCCTGAAGGAGGTGCCAAGGAACCTTCTACTGACCTGATTGACGTCGTGTTGACTGACAAGATCCCAGACTCACACTCTGAATACTCTCATACCTCACACACTGTTACGGATGATGCTTCGACTGTTAGTGACCACCACACTTTGTCAGTAGTTACATCTGACTCTTTAAGCGACGCTGCACACACAGTTGACACTGTTAGGGATGATGCCTCGACTGTTAGTGACCATCACACTGTTTTGTCAGTAGTTACTTCTGACTCTTTAAGCGACACTGCACACACTGTTGCACCCACTGAGCTGCCTGAGTCTGCACCACAGCGCGCTACACGCTTAGGTCGTGTTGTTCGACCAGTTAACAGGCTCCTGTACACGATAGCTAGACAAGATGTCGCCAGACGACTACAGCAGAATGTTCGGACTATATGCAGCTCTGTGGTTAAAGCTCTTAGGGCATAAGTTAATTTGCATTTTTTGCACATCTTTCTAATGTCTTTAGAAGTACTGTAATATGTGAACACTTATACATACTGGTATGTCTTTTGGCAGTTTTTGGGCAAGCGTAGAATGTGTAAGGCATTCTATAGCCGGTGGTTGGGTGGGGGAGTTTCTGATGTCGCTCTCTGTCCACTGCATCCTTAAGGGATACTTCTAGAGTCGGCCTTGTGTGTAGTCCCATGACACCAGATGAGTCATAGGTATGGTGTTGCGAACATGTGTATAATTTTGTCCAGAATTCAGTGGGGGGTGGGTGTAACAGAGTTGAAATGAACCTAACTTTAGATTAAGTGAATTCAAACAAAATTTGTATTTCACATACCATTGTAATCCAATGTTTTTTTGATGTTATGTGTGAAACCTGGAAATGTCCCAAATACTATACTGCATTCACTAAGGTTCAATATGAGGCTGCGCGACTGCTTGTTTATTTTCTTTCACTTTAACGCATTTTGGGCGTTTGCGCTTCCCGTACCTTAGAGCTAGTCTATCCCTGTTCGAGACGTACGTAAGCAGTCGAGTTTGCAGTAAAGATTTTATGGATTATTTGTTTCTATTGTGAATGCAGACAATAAAAGCCACTGTGAAGAACCCCTGGTCCGATTCCCTGTCACTGATACACATGAGAGTGAGGGTCGTTACACCAAACTATTACTACTTGCCCACTTGCTACATACAGATCGCGTAGATCAGTGCAGTTGTTGTTATATCCTTTGAGTGTAGTGGAGTTGTTTCAATTTCTGTTGTGATTTCTGTAATAACAAAAACAAAAAACACTAGTTTTGCTCTTCAGACTCAGGTCTGAATCGGTTTCACCTGCTGGACATTCCCTGTGGAAGCATGTCTACCTGTTCCGTTCAAGACCTGGCATCACTCAGTACATTCAGGGCCGGATTAAGACATTTTAAGGCCTGGGGCTAACTACCAGGATGAGGCCCCTATTTCGCCCCGACGCACATCAAGACACGCACACAAACCCACGCCAGGTGCACTGACACATCAGTGCTTTAAAGTCCACAGAAGCACTCTATAAATATGATCAGTTTAAAGCCAAGGACAAAATGTGTTTGTGTAGTAGTGCAGTACAGTAGACAATAGTAAACCAATAATGTAAATGTATACATATTTCCATTTATTCAAAAGCAAAAACAAGGCTAAATAGCCAGGGAATGACCATTATAGGTTACTCAAAAACCCAAACACAAGAAGGCAGACAGTCAGATATACAGTGCAACATCTCCAGGGTGGAAAGCATTTGAATTAGCTTACAAGCTATTTAAAAATCTATTTTACAATAATCGAGCCATGTTGAGTGTTGGCAGCCGCGGCCTAACATAGAACAAACATGTGACTCACCATCAGTGATATTAAAAGGCCTGTTTTCTGCTCTCTCAACGCAAACTCATCAATGAGCTCTTCAAAGTCCAGTTGGCGCAGTACTGTATGTCATGCTCTATTGACATTAAAGTCAAATTGTTCAGTCTGTCCTCGCACATTGATGTCCTCAGTCTATGCCTAATAATTCCTAATTAGGAGAATGACCTCTCCCCACTGGCATTACTAACGGGCAATGTAAGGTATATCCTCAGCGCTATGTCCACATTTGGGAAAACACTTTGGAGATGCCTCTCCCATATTAATGAAAGTAGCTTTCACTGTGTTGTTGGGTCAGTGAGAGCAACTCGGGAGAAATTCATAAACTGCGCTAGTTCGTCTGGAAAGTCATCCGCTAGATCTGCGTTGTATAAATCCAAAGTATTTGCAGGTTTCTTTATAGACTGCATGCCGCTGTTGTAATGCATTTATAAGCAACTGTTGCCCGGGTTCTTCACCAATCAAAGCTTTATGGAAGAGAGCCACTGTTGAAGAAAACTCATATCAAATATCGACTAGAGTTCGCCAAAATGCATGTGGGAGACTCCATGGTCAAGTGGATGAAGGTTCTGTGGTCTGATGAGACCAAAAGTGAAGCTTTTTTCAAGTGGCTCTCTTCCATGAAGCTTTGATTGGTGAAGAACCCAGGCAACAGTTGTTGTATGCAGAGTCTCTCCCATATCAGCTGCTGAAGCTTGAAACTCCTTCAGAGTAGTCATAGGTGTCTTGGTGGCCTCTCTTACTAGTCTCCTTCTTGCACGGTCACTCAGTTTGTGAGGACGGCCTGCTCTATAATATGCTCTAATAATATTCCTTCCATTTCTTGATGATGGATTTAATAGAATTCCAGGGGATGTTTAGTGCCTTGGACATTTTTTGTACCCTTCCCCTGACTTATACTTTTCAAAAACCTCTTCTCTGAGTTGCTTGGAGTGATCTTTGGTCTTCATGGTGTAATGGTAGCCAGGAATACTCGTTATACTACAATCCCTTGAGACACATTCACTGCACACTGATCCCCATTTCACTAATTGTGAGACTTCTAGAACCAATTGGCTGGACCTCTGTTGAATTAGGTCAGTCACTTTAAAGGGGGTGAATACTTATGGAATCTTATATTGACCATGATTGATTTATAAAAGCAATAAAAGGGTAAAACATCCAAGGGGGTGAAAACGTATGCAAGGCACTGTATATTTTGATTAGACCTGGCAATATAGACAACTCTGACCAGGACCTGAGATGGGACGGATTCGAACAAGAAGAGAATACCAGTAAACTCAGGATTCCCAATGAAACGTCTGCTAACAGCACATATGGTGTGTGGCATGCTCTTACCCCGCAGGAAAAACATTCATTGCTGGACTCAATCCCTTGCTTAAAACCAAACGACCCCAATGGAAGGAACATTTTTATGATTATGTCAGACACTTTGAAGATCTTTGAAGGCACTACTTTGATGTGAAGGGAGACTGGTCTGTGACTCTGAATCATTACATCAGAGTTCACACTGCTGTTTCAGGTCTGAACTCTGATCTAAAGACTCTTTACTTTAACACTCTGCCCCCCATCAACAGTAGGATTGACTTCAAACAGCGGGACCAGCGAGTTGATATCAGCTTAACTGAGAAAAAGGGACTACCAAAAGGTGTTCGCCAAATGCATAGCTGCGGTTGATGGTGCCACAGATTACGCAAATGTCACGTTCCCTGCTGCCAGGCTGACTCCCACAGGGGAACACAACCCTTGGCGCCCCACCTCCAAGGGGAACAATGCTTTGGATGCCTAAAGGAAGGGCACTGGGTTGAAGAATGTCCAAGCAGGACATAAGCACGGTCATAAGGGGAATACACACCATAGACGGAGCAATAGCAAGGACGCCATGGCTTATGGAACAAATGCGCAAATTCTTTGCTACTCTGAAGGGCAAAGATCAGTCAGCATAGGAATTAGTGGCCTCTGCTTCGCATGTAATCTTAGATCAGGGTATATACAGCAATCCTTAAGTAAAATTTAATACCTTTTTAATACCTTTTTTACTACCTTCTGAATTTTTTTAAAACCATCACAACACTGAGTTGCAAGTGTTAATCGGCGACCTTTCTAACGTTTACGGAGATTTTGACATATATAACACTATACACAACATAATAGATTTAGAGACTCACTGATGTTGACCACATATTGCACACAGTCAGCATAGTAATTAGTGGCCTCTGCTTCGCATGTAATCTTAGACGCCTGCCCCCATATTCCAGCTTTCGTCAGAGGTCAGGAGAGCATCTTTCTCATGGATACCATGACACAGTTAGTGTTTCATGTAAACCCCCACCCACTATTGATGGGACACTCCATTTTACCGCATTTAATGGACAGGTCACATCATACAGAAAATGGACTGACTGATTCCTCCTAGACAGTAGAACGTTCTCCCCTGGACCATCTCAGATCTGTTATGTAGGACAAGGTGTTAATATCCCTTTCTGCATACTCGAGACTCTGTGGGTTGGTCGAATGATTGATGGCATCCTAAGGGTTATCAAGTGGGCGCCCTCCTTCTTCGATGTTTCGCTAATTGACCCACGACACCTCCAGAGGGTTCAGCAGTGAGATCCGGCATCCCGGGCTCACTCCCTAGATGCCATCACTCATCCGACAGAGTCCTTCCTCTTTATCCACAGCCACTGACTTCAGCAGCCCTGGAAAGGTCTTTGACTGCCTGCCTGTGGGCCTTCCCCCGCACTCCCATCTCTCGGAGAAGCCTGGATGTTGAGGTGGCTACAAATCCTCTGCAGCCTACTTCAACTGGGCAGACCTTAGCTTTCCAGCCTCGTTGTTGTGCATCTGCTGCAAGCTCTGCATACCTTAGCTTCTTGCGCTCGTAGGCCTCCTCCATCGCACTCTCCCAGGGGACCGTGAGCTCGACGATATACACCTGCTTGAGTGAGGCCGACCAAAGCACAAGGTCTGGTCGTAGATTTGTTGTTGCTATTTCTGCTGGAAAGCGGAGCTTCTGGCCTAGGTCTACTTTTATCACACAGGAGCGTGGTAGGACGGGACATTGTGATCGCACAGATTTTTTCCCCTCTCTCTTTGATATTGATATCAGCTCGAGCTTTCTGTTTTATTAGATCTCAGGTTTAAAGACATTACATTTTCTTTTGGTGTTGGATCCAACATAGAGTGATTATTTGGATATTTCATGTGTATTGCATGGAAAAGTTGTTCTTGATTATCTGCATTGAATAGCATATGCCACCTCACTGTAAACCCAAACAGTTCTACTAACTTATTAACATTTTCTATTCAGTACTTAAAACCTGGTATTTAGTTGAGACAACTTTAAATGTATTAGTTTTCTGAGCAGATGAAGACGTTTTAATTGTATTGGAATGTATTTGTTTGAGTAAACATTGCCTGATAACTCATATTTTTTTTGTTTCATTCAAACGTGACGTCTGACGTCATCAACGTCATTGCAGGACTAGTTCAGAACAGAATCAGAGATCTTGTGATGAGAGACGGAGACAGCAGACTTAATAATTGTATAGTATCAGTTAGACTTCTATAAGCATGTTCCTCCTGTAGAAGAGGAATCGACCAACTTCGTAGGGTGACCATATTTGAGTTTGTGAAAAAGAGGACACTTCGTCGCGGGGAGGGGCGTGGTAGTGTGTAGCATACAGATGACCCCGCTCCCTCCCCCCGCGACGGAATTTTTACATCTTTTCCACATGCAGATGTCATGTGCTGTTGTAAACAATGGAACTAGTGGAAACGGCACGGTGCTCAGTGTTGCCAGATTGGAAATGGTGAAGTATCGTATTAAATGCTCAAAATGATCATCTTTGGAGGGTAATTATCGTGCATCTGGCAACACTGAGAGGCCGGTCGACCAATGACAGTTCTCGCTACAGTCAGAGCTTGTGCTAGAAGGTGGAACGTAAGGGAGATACCCTTTCCTAAACTTGTAAGGGCGTAAAAACTAGTTTGTGAAGGACCCAGAGAAACACAAATATCCGACGAGGCAAAATCCCGGACGATTTTGCAATCACTGCCGGCCGCATGTCCGGGTAAAAGAGGACGTCTGGTCACCCCACCAAAGGAGATATTTTAGTAATCCTGTCGCTGCTAAGCGTCCTTATCTGGTAAGTAAACAGTGTTTTTTAGGTGTTTGTTGCGACAAAATTGCGGGAGCAAGTGAAATTGCGATAAGAAGTGGCGAATTTCCCTCTTTGTAATTATTATTGAGTAATCACGTTTTGGCTGTCAAGTAGCAAGTTCAGTTGCACGACTGTTGGCGCTGGCGGCTAGGAAGCTAAAGAGCTAGTTAGTGGGTTATTTCCCCCCAAGTATGTTCATGTGCAAAGTAAACAACAATCAATTGTTTATGTTGAAAACAACTCATGTTCTACAGAAACACCATATAATTCATATCAGCATGTTAATGTTATACGTAACTTTTTAGCAGCTAGCTAGCTTCTATGTGTTTTAATGGATCTGATGAATAAAAGTGTTAGCAGCAAGCTAACAATAATGGTCGAGAACTTCAGTTAAGACCTACAATATTCTTTTTGCCCTGACAGCATTCGTGTTGCATATAAACAACAAACTGATTTGATGTAGACATATAAGAAGAGGAGTCAACCAAAGGAGATATTTTTGTGTACAGGCAGAAGGCATCACGGACTGGTTTTGGTGTTCAATACCTGCAATGTAAGCCCTGTTAATATCCATAAATATAACAAAATCTGATTGTGTCTTCAGGTATTTTACATAATGAAAATAATTCTAGAATATATTTGCATTTTTGTTCATTTCTGTCAGTTTTTTTGTAAGTGTTTCCATTGAAACTCTCCTGGTAATTGTATTGATGGTGTTTTGCAGGAGGAAGAGGAGCCAGATTTTGATGATGCTCCTGTTGCTCTCCTTACATCGGGTCCCGACCCCTTCATCTTTGAATTGGGTGCAGAGGTTTTCTGAGGCATTTATGTTGTTGTTTGGCCTGACATGCTTTCAATTTAGAATATCCCAAAAAACTCACGCACATTCTCATACAGAACATTTTTATGTGTCTGGATGACAACAAACCTCTGAAAACGTCCTAACTCACCTTAAAAAATGATTTGTTGAAATAAACGATTTGTTGTTGACTTGTTAACTTTGTAACGCTGTTCTTTAAAGCTTTAATGTAATCTTTTATTTTGTCAGTTGTTTTACAAGAAATATAAATGATGTGATACCTCTTAAGTTTTTCTCATCTCACTCTTTTTAATATAAATCTTACATAGATTTGAATGTGTCTCGTAGAGTAACTTTCAGTTTAAAGTCAGTTTGTAAACAGAACCAGAAAATCAGTATATGTGGTCAATAATTGAAAATAAGTAGTGCTCACTTAAAAAAAGTTAGCTATTTAAGTATTACCTACTCAGAATAATCAAGCGGAGTAGACTTCAAAAAAGTAAGCTTATTAAGTATTATTTACTCAGAATAATTAAGTTGAACTCTTTCACCAATATGAAGTGCACTGAACTTGATTTTTAAGGCTTAAAACTTCATTTTATTTTGTGTTGTTGAGTGAAAATAATTTAGTACATAGAGGTTAAAAGATTTAAGTATAAAAATATTTGAATATAAGTTCAGAGAACTTAAAAATTATGAAAACGATAACAAAATGAATCAGTATAGCCGATGTATCATTGATATGTTCATTATGTACTCAGATGTATATGTAATGTAATGCTGTACTGTGGTATGTATATATGGTTACGCCACAGGGTGGCGCTAGGGTACAGGCTATAAAGGCCGATTTGCCATATGTTAGTCAGTTGAAGTTAGCTCTGACCGTGAGACTGATGTGTCAGAAGCCTGTTCAATAAATACGCCAAGAACGGCTAAAGATAACTCCATCATTTATTCTTTCATCCGAATGCAACGGTAGCTGCAGCAACAGTGCACCACAACTCAACAGGTTATGGGCCCAGGAGTCGTTCGGAAGAAAAGTTTGACAGTTAGAAAGTCGCAACGAATCGCGTGCTAACGGGCAGCTGGCTAAGGAGAAGAGCAAGCTTGCATGATGGAACAACGTGGGAGGAGCAGGTTGCCTCGACCGACATTCGACGGAGATGAGACCAAGTATGAGATTTGGGAAACCAAAATGTTGGGATATCTCCATTTGAATGGACTAAAGGACAGTGTTCTGAGAGAACCGACGTCAGAACGAGAGATAGCAGCAGATGCAGGTAAAAATGCTGACGCATATGCAGAGCTAATTTTACTGTTGGATGACAAAAGCCTCTCGTTAGTTATGAGGGATGCGCCCAATGAAGGAAAATATTGAGAGAGTATTATGCAGGGAGGGGAAAGCCCCGTATAATCAACTTGTACACCACGTTGACATCGCTTAAGAAGGCAAACCATGAGAGTATAATGGACTATATCATCAGAGCAGAAACCGCCATCACAGCGCTGAGGAACGCGGGTGAAACGTTAGGAGACGGACTGCTAGTGGCTATGGTCTTAAAGGACTGCCTGGGAGTTTTAAGCCATTTGCAATACATGTGGCACATACGGACGATAACATCACGTTTGCAGAATTCAAGACTAAACTACGAAGTTTTGAAGAAACAGAGAAGATAAACGCAGCTGAGTCTAGCGACAGTGTGATGAAGACTCAAGGGAAGAGTGGAAGGCGTCCCGCCAAAACGGTCGCCCGTGGCTGGAACAAAGAAGACACAGAAATGTTATGTTTCAAGTGTGGCATCAAAGGCCACAGAGCGAGAGCGTGTCGACAGAAGACATGGTGTAGTTTTTGCAGAAGTGACACACACAAAGATGCCACGTGTAGGCGTAAGGACAAACGAGATGGTGTGAGTAAAGTCTCAGAAGATGCCGACGAGGACTACGCGTTCACGGTGAGAGGCGGAGGAACCAGAACCCAGCGGCAGCCGGCGCGCAGCATCCAAGAGAGGGGTCTGATGGTGGACACGGGAGCTACTTCTCATGTCATCACTGACATAACCGTGTTCAAGAGTTTCGACAGCGCGTTCAGGCCAGAAACGCACATTGTCGAGCTGGCAGACGGCACCCGGTGCAGCGGGATTGCTCAGCGGAGGGGGAATGCTGAGGTTTCCCTCATCGACAGCAACGGACAGCGACGAAAGGTGACACTGAGAGACGCTTTGTTCGTACCGTCATATCCCCAGAGCATCTTCTCGGTGAAGGCAGCTACTACGAGTGGAGCTACGGTTGTCTTCAAAGAAGATAAAGATGTCCTGATAACCAGAGGTGGTACCAGATTTAACATTCATGTGTATGGAAAGCTGTATTATTTGCATACTGAATCTGAATCTAATGATAAGTGTAATGCCTGTCACGACATACAGACATGGCATGAAATATTAGGCCATTGTAACTATGACGATGTTCTTAAGTTGCAAAATGTTGTTGTAGGTATGCAGATCAAAGGCAAAACGGGTAGGCCCGAACAAGAGTGTGAGGTGTGTATTCAGGGAAAGTTTGCCCAAACCAGAAATAGGGACCCTGACACCAGAGCAAAGGCTCCCTTACAGATGGTACACTCAGATCTTGCAGGTCCCGTAGCCACTGAGTCGAGAGATGGTTACAAATATGTGCAATCATTTACTGATGATTACTCAAGCGCAGTGTTCGTTTATTTTCTAAAGAAGACAAGTGACACAGTACAGGCTACGGAAAAGTTCCTAGCAGATATATCCCCTTATGGGAAGGTGAGGTGCATCAGATCCGACAACGGAACAGAGTTTACATGCAGTGATTTCCAAGCAGTGTTGAGGAAAAATAACATCAGACATGAAACGTCAGCTCCTTATTCCCCACACCAGAACGGAACAGCAGAGAGGGGTTGGCGTACTCTTTTTGAGATGGGTAGGTGCATGATAGTTGAAAGTGCATTACCAAAGCAGCTATGGCCCTACGCTGTACAAACAGCAGCAATGGTACGGAACAGATGTTTTAACAGACGTACAGGGCAGACTCCTTATGAGCTGCTAACAGACAAAAAGCCCAATGTATCCAAAATGCAAAAGTTTGGGTCTGTATGTTACACGTACAAACAGAGCAAAGGGAAGCTTGATTCCATATGTGATCAGGGGCATTTTGTAGGTCACGACAAGAACAGCCCAGCGTATTTGGTGTATCATCCAGATACAAACAAAGTACAAAAACACAGACTAGTAAAGTTTGTGAGGCAGTCAACTGTGGAAAAACAAACACAGACATGTGAGCCAGATCCAAGTGATAGCTATGATGACACTGTGAGACCCAGGACTAGTGGAACCACGCAGGGGGTGAGTAGGAAAACAGAAAATAGTGATAGTCCAGGTACAGAAGCGAGGTCTAGTGACCATAATCAAACACAACAGAGTGTGACAAGTGGTGAACCAGAGAGTAGAAGGTATCCAACTAGAGAAAGAAGGAAGCCGAGTCACTTAGATGAGTTCATAACTGAAAACTGTTAGTGATGCGGTTCATATCACAGTAGACTACTGCTGTAGAGCGGTGTGTGGCATTCCACAGACATTTGGGGAGGCAATGGGGTCAGCTAACTCAAAAGAATGGGCAAAAGCCATGGATGAGGAAATCCAGTCCTTAAACGAGAACAAGACCTTTACCCCGACAGCACTGCCAATAGGCAAGGAGACAGTGGGGGGTAGATGGGTTTACACCATCAAGACTGATGTAGATGGGAGAGACCAATACAAAGCAAGGTTTGTGGCCAAGGGTTACAGCCAGAGAATGGGAGTAGACTATGGGGAGACGTTTTCACCCACGGCAGACATGACGAGTGTAAGGGTGGTGCTACAAAAAGCTGCACAGGAGAATTTACTCCTGCACCAAATGGACGTGAAAACTGCGTACTTGCACGCTCCCATAGATTATGAGATCTACATCAATCCACCAGAGGGTTATGAAGAAAAAGAGGGTATAGTTTATAAGCTAGAGAAATCCCTTTACGGTCTTAAACAGTCCGGCCGAAATTGGAATAGGGTTTTGCACAATTGCCTTACTGAGGATGGATTCACACAAAACCCAGCCGACCACTGTGTTTATGCCAAAGAGTCAAAAGAAGGGAAGTTGATCATAATCACATGGGTCGATGACTTGATCATTGCAGCAAGCAATGAAGAGAGACTGAAAGAGGTGAAAGAGATGCTCGCAGAAAAGTTTAAGATGAAAGATTTAGGCAAACTCAAACATTTTCTGGGTATTGATTTCAGTCAATCAGATGGATGTGTAAAGATGTCACAGGAAAGGTACACTAACAAGATACTACAGCGTTTTAATATGCAAGATTATAGGACCAGAGAAACACCCTGTGAGCAGAAGCTAGAGTATACTGACGATGCAGTAAAGATGGAAGATGTCAGGATGTACAGGGAGGCTGTAGGTAGTCTTATATACCTGACTACTTGTACCAGACCAGATTTAAGTTTTGTAGTGAGCAGATTATCACAGTACTTTGCAGAGCCTACAGAGGAGCAGTGGGTCACTGTGAAGCACGTACTTAGGTATCTCAAAGGCACTGCAGAGAAAGGGTTAAGCTTTAGGAGAAATGACAGTGAGGAGCTAGGTATACAAGCCTACAGTGATGCTGACTGGGCGGCTGATACCAGTGACAGACGCAGTACCACAGGATACTGTGTCAGTCTTAGTCAGAACAGCTCTCTAGTCTCGTGGAAGCCTAGAAAACAACCCACAGTTGCGCTATCCACCTGCGAGGCAGAATACATGGCACTGGCTTCAACCATACAGGAGTGTCTATACCTGGAGCAGTTACTAGGGGGTATAGATAACTACAATTACACACAAACTATTGTACATGAGGACAATCAGGGGACAATAGCTCTTGCCAAAAACCCTGTAAACAGACAGAGGTGTAAACACTTTGACATAAAGTACCACTTTATCAGGTCAACTGTGATTGAGGGAAGGGTGATTTTGATGTATTGTTCTACCGATAACATGATTGCTGATGTAATGACCAAAACTGTAAATAAGTTGAAACTGAAGAGGTTTGCAAGTGCTCTTTTTGGAGAGTGATATGTGTATGACAGAGGTTCACATTCATTCTGTTTTTCTGTGTTTCTTGCTTGAAGTATAGCAACCTGAGTACAAGTGGGGGTGTTGAGATATGTTCATTATGTACTCAGATGTATATGTAATGTAATGCTGTACTGTGGTATGTATATATGGTTACGCCACAGGGTGGCGCTAGGGTACAGGCTATAAAGGCCGATTTGCCATATGTTAGTCAGTTGAAGTTAGCTCTGACCGTGAGACTGATGTGTCAGAAGCCTGTTCAATAAATACGCCAAGAACGGCTAAAGATAACTCCATCATGTATTCTTTCATCCGAATGCAACGGTAGCTGCAGCAACAGTGCACCACAACTCAACAGTTTATGTTGAAAACAACTCATGTTCTACAGAAACACCATATAATTCATATCAGCATGTTAATGTTATATGTAACTTTTTAGCAGCTAGCTAGCTTCTATGTGTTTTAATGGATCTGATGAATAAAAGTGTTAGCAGCAAGCTAACAATAATGGTCGAGAACTTCAGTTAAGACCTACAATATTCTTTTTGCCCTGACAGCATTCGTGTTGCATATAAACAACAAACCGATTTGATGTAGACATATAAGAAGAGGAGTCAACCAAAGGAGATATTTTTGTGTACAGGCAGAAGGCATCACGGACTGGTTTTGGTGTTCAATACCTGCAATGTAAGCCCTGTTAATATCCATAAATATAACAAAATCTGATTGTGTCTTCAGGTATTTTACATAATGAAAATAATTTCAGAATATATTTGCATTTTTGTTCATTTCTGTCAGTTTTTTTGTAAGTGTTTCCATTGAAACTCTCCTGGTAATTGTATTGATGGTGTTTTGCAGGAGGAAGAGGAGCCAGATTTTGATGATGCTCCTGTTGCTCTCCTTACATCGGGTCCCGACCCCTTCAGCCGCAAGAACATCTTTGAATTGGGTGCAGAGGTTTTCTGAGGCATTTATGTTGTTGTTTGGCCTGACATGCTTTCAATTTAGAATATCCCAAAAAACTCACGCACATTCTCATACAGAACATTTTTATGTGTCTGGATGACAACAAACCTCTGAAAACGTCCTTACTCACCTTAAAAAATGATTTGTTGAAATAAACGATTTGTTGTTGACTTGTTAACTTTGTAACGCTGTTCTTTAAAGCTTTAATGTAATCTTTTATTTTGTCAGTTGTTTTACAAGAAATATAAATGATGTGATACCTCTTAAGTTTTTCTCATCTCACTCTTTTTAATATAAATCTTACATAGATTTGAATGTGTCTTGTAGAGTAACTTTCAGTTTAAAGTCAGTTTGTAAACAGAACCAGAAAATCAGTATATGTGGTCAATAATTGAAAATAAGTAGTGCTCACTTAAAAAAAGTTAGCTATTTAAGTATTATTTACTCAGAATAATTAAGTTGAACTCTTTCACCAATATGAAGTGCACTGAACTTGATTTTTAAGGCTTAAAACTTAATTTTATTTTGTGTTGTTGAGTGAAAATAATTTAGTACATAGAGGTTAAAAGATTTAAGTATAAAAATATTTGAATATAAGTTCAGAGAACTTAAAAATTATGAAAACGATAACAAAATAAATCAGTATAGCCGATGTATCATTTTTAAGTTACTATTGCCATTTCACTCACTGACACTACAGCACTACATTACATACAGTATTTTAGATAATTACTATACCACACTGCATGTTCTAGATAATTGAACTTAACAACATTGAAACTTAAGCAACACAAAATATCCTTATCAGCATCCCTCAAGACTACTTAATGAACTTCCAAATGCAAACTTATATAGAAATATAACACACACTCTCATATTACACCCTTTTATTAGGAGCATCTATCTTTTTTTACATTCATCCTGAAATGACGTATGATCTACTGATACTTTTATGAATATAACTTCATACTTTTTGAAACATGATCTGATTGCTTTGCTGTTATTGTGGGTTTGGGTGGAAATCTTGATGTAATTAAGCACTACTGCAGTCCTCCTTTTGCATATTGCATTTCAGACTGAAGAAGTCCCTCCCATCTTTGGAAGTATAAGAACTATGTTTCCAACTGTCACCAGATAGTGATGTGTTCTGTTCAGTGAGACACACTAAACCATATGAGCTTGGGTAACTATTATATTTACAGCTATTTAACGTGTCTTTTCTATACTTTTCATTTTCCAGAAAACAAAAGATTTAAAGTTTGTATTGGCAGATGGTATTGATGCTGTTATACATGGGAAGGGGTGTTGTAGAATGTTACAAACCATTTTGCTGAGTTGCTCATGATATGAGTGCATTACATTTGTCATTTCTCTCATCAAATATTTGCAGAGTACCATGGACAACATAACTTCTGAAACAACTTTCATTCTGAAGATGTATGAAAAGATGGACCATCAGAAATATTTATATTTTACTGTTTTTCTTCTACCGTACATTTTAACCATTGCCTTGAATACACTTTTAATTGTAGTTGTTTATAAGGAACGAGCCCTGCATGAACCAATGTATATTTTCATTTGCAATTTATCATTTAATGGAATATACGGAAGCTCAGCTTTGTTGCCACATATTATGACTAAGCTTGCTACACAGTCATACACGATCTCTCTGGTAAACTGTTTCATTCAGGTATTTTGTTTGCACACTTCTGGTAGTGTTGAACTGGTGACGCTGGCTATAATGGGATACGACAGATATGCTGCCATATGCACCCCATTACACTATCATGACAAGATGTCTCCAAGAAAGGTTAAAATTCTCATTGCAGTAGCCTGGCTTTATCCTTTCTGCTCTTTTGCAATGTTTTTATCACTGACAATTCAGCTGTCATTTTGTGGCAATGTCATTCACAAAACCCACTGTACAAATTTTGATCTAGTTAAACTTTCCTGCACTAGTACTTTGATAAATAGCATTGTTGGACTCCTAATGACGGTTGTTTATATGTTCCCAACGCTCTTTGTGATTTTGTTTTCATATGTTAAGATTCTCAGAATCTGCAGAGAAGCATCCAAGGAGTGTCAAAACAAAGCACTTCAAACATGCATACCACATTTGTTGATTGTTATGAACTTTTGTTTTGGTTGTTGTTTTGAATTTATTAGTGCCCGCATGACAGACAACCAAGTACCATTTGGTGTATCAGTATTTATGTCTCTGTTTTTCTTGATTTTGCAACCACTCTTTGATCCTATAATATATGGTATCGGCACACTTAAATTGTACATTGTTAAGTTTCTTCAAAAGAGGAAGCTGTCACCGTTATTCTAAGAGATAATGTCATGTTATATTGTTTTAAAAGTCATATCTGCATACAAAATATAATTCTTTTTGTGATAGTACTGTAAGTTGTGTTTCATTCTCTCTTTAATGTTAGAATAATGCACCGAACAGACTGAATAGCAATATTGGACATCCAGTACTACAACATGGCATATATGTAATATATCCAAATGGGGAAATCAGATAACAATTTCTGTATTTTATCATTTAATAAATCTTAAATTAATCTGCCTCTGAGAAAAAGTCTTATATTATCTTCTTCAAGTAATATCCTTTTGAAGAATCTGTTGGAAAACTCTGTAACATATATAAACTAACATATATTATGTAGTTTTGAACTGCTTGACAGCTTAATGTGGTTGATAGACAACATATGCTGGGGACAGTGTTCATGTATAATTATCTGTGATCTGTAGCTGAGTAAAGTGGTATCCTTCATTTCAATGGCACGATGAATCCGACATAAATGTTATACATTCATGAACACAACCGGGGCCAATAACAAAAATATAGCTTTATAGCTATAACATTTAAATCCATACAAACATATTTATTTGGTTAAAAAAGCATAAACATACATTAAAATTTAAAAAAAAAAACTGTAATCAACAGGGGCTTTTATCAGACTTCTATTTCACCCACTAACTGGATTAATGCCATTACTGCCTGCCCAGCTCCTGACTGCTGCCTTCTGATTTCATGACCAATCTTTTTCTGCTTACCTCCATACCAGTGGCCAGTAGATGGCGACATCATAAAATACAAAATAAGTTCAAGTTGTCAGCTTCTGTATGTCTCATGGCTGTGAAAAAAAAGAGTGCCATCAGATATGCTTGTTTTGACCTTTTACTTGAATTATATCGGATACTATGCACTACAATCTCTCTCTATGCGCTATCTGGCTGCAGTAACAGTTGTTGTAACTGTTGGTCACTGAATGAAAACAGTTTTTAAAAGTTTTCCAAATAAATGCATAACATGACCTATTCAACCATGACGAGGGCCTGCACACGAACACAGAAATAAAACACAGTGGCAGTTGTAACTCTTGGTCAAATCCAAATCGGATATAGAGAATTCAGGAATATAGGTAAACAGTTAATAGTTCAGGAAAATAACCAATACATTAGGCCTATATTCAGTAAATACGTTTTATTATTTCCCCTTACTATTAAAATCTTAATAGAAAAGGTTGATTGATAGAAAATGACAAATCCGTTTTATTAAGCCTATATGGATTTTTCAAATTTCAGCGAGAAACTTGTACACTTTAGTACATGCATAACACACCAGAAAATAACTAGTTTAGTCAGGATTGTCTTTGCTCGGCAAGTTTAGGGATCACCCGGTTCGCATAATAAGACGTCATACTATGGTGCTGATTATGACGTCCAACGGTTACACGCAACTTTAGCTATAAATTCGAGGCTATTTGAGAAGTTGTACAGATCGCGTAGATCGGTGCAGTTGTTGTAATATCCTTTGAGTGTAGTGGAGTTGTTTCAATTTCTGGTGTGATTTCTGTAATAACAAAAACAAAAAACACTAGTTTTGCTCTTCAGACTCTGAGTTAAATTCATAGGATCAGCGATCGGTCTGAATCGGTTTCACCTGCTGGACATTCCCTGTGGAAGCATGTCTACCTGTTCCGTTCAAGACCTGGCAGCACTTTCTGCTACCAGGGGTTCACACCTGCTGTTTGATACGTGCGCACCAAGTTGTCCTGAAAAAGCTGACGTCTGCGATGGAGACGGAAACGATGGTACGAGTAGGCATACGGACGCAGTACATTTATCTATTGATTTAGGAAGATGCATGTTTCTGAACCACATTTACAGGGGGCAGGTCCTTTGAAATATGTACATGAAGAAAATGTAAATGATATGAACTCATTCACTAGTATTTACAGAGATTGTATTCCCCACGGGGTATGATGATCTGGATACAGGAGAGGACATCTGGAACTCCACAGATCTGTGAGTGTGAAAGTATAGAGCTCTATATGAACTGAATAAAGTATATCATTATGGAAAGCAGAACACAGGTGAGACACAAATCTACAAGGCTGATGTTATGATTTGTGTGCATCTGTAGAAGCCTGGATGAGAAAAGAGACTTGGTGGCACTTCTACAGAGCAAGAACCGCCAGATGAAGATCAATGCTGATCTGCAGGAGGCTTTCAATGCACGTGAGGACTCAAATGATGACCTGGAAATTCAAAACATTGCTCTCAAGGACCACATCAAAAGGTACGAATGTAATTAATACTTTAAAAAGATTTATTTAGAAATGTTTTCCATAATGACAAAAGGTAACAATAATCTGAAAAATACCTTAATTTGTTTGGATTATCTAGTTTGAATCAGTCTGTTCTGGATAGAGAACAATTAGTGCATGAAATGGATGATATTCATGCTGCACTTGCTGAGAAGGAGAGGGACACTAACAGCCTTACAGCCAGCATCAGAAAGCTGGTGAGTCCCTGCAAATATAACCATCTACAGTAGAGAAGTCTGTGTGTGTGTTTGAAGTCATCTTATTCATTCAAATGTGTTTATATGAAATTCATTTATTTCTTGTCGTAAAATATCCTATTCCACAGGAAAAAGAGAAAAAAGCCATGACTGACCAGATTACATCCATCAACAATGAGGTATGAGGAAGGAATATCTTCCACAACAACGTTACTTTAATTTCGTTGCATAAATATATCAACCTTCATTCTTATCTCAACCCCCTTTCATGTTTCCTGCAACAGATGTCTGATATTTTGCCAAAGAGAGAAACGGACAAGAAAAAGATAACTGATATGAGTCAAGTGGTTCAGGCTTTCGAGGTACTTCTGTCACTCAGTCAACACTTACTTGGTTGACTGAATCCTTTCAGTAAATATTTGGAATTATAGTAACAGTAATAATGTTATGAAAAAGAAATTCATTTTGGAAAGGCAGTTTGAAAACTTCTTGAAATATTCTGTTGAAAATGATTCAGTAAATTATATTGTGTTTGTGTTGTTTGTAGCAAGCGATCGAGGAGGTGAGAGTGCAGCTTGCTGAAACAGATGAAATAATTCACCAAGTAAGTGTCCATAGCTCCTGTCTGACATGGCATTCTTGTTGGTTGTTTACCACCTGAGGTTACATACATGTTTAAATGTTATAAAGCAAAATCCCATCATACTGTCATTGAATTCATTTTCAGAGAGACTGCTTGATCAGTCATCAAAGCGCTTCCTTGAAGGAGTTCACCACAACTGCAGAGGTATTTGCAATCAAAATTCTCGCAAAATTGTATTATTTCTCCTCCAGATGTCACACTTCTGCAAACATCTAATCATGATTTTGTCTTTCCATCCTGAATGTCCTTGCCATAGCAACTGAAAGTGGAGGTTAAGGACCTGCAGGCCCAGTTGGAATTTGCATTGGTGTATGTACTTCATCTTTCTCACTGTGTTTCTTTGTTAGAGTAGTGTCTAGAAAAATGGTCTCAAATGTCTTTATTACGTCATCATCAGTGCTGAAGGGGGCAGTTTTCTGAAGATGGATGGCACTTTCACCTTGGCCACAGAGCTCCCTCTTTCTCTGGCTGAAGAGTTCAGTCTGACACCTGGACTCAGGGTGAGTTTAATGACAACAACAGGGAAAATAAAAACAATAACAAAAACCCTTTTAACTGATGTTACCTTTGGCCTCTCTGTCTCAAATCAAGTCTTTCAATCCCAAATTACAACTTGACCTCAATTAACCCAACCATGTATTCATTTACTGTAACATCACTGACTGTGGTAAATGTGGCCTATGAACTATGACGAAATGATTGAATTTCAATTCAGCAGGAGGAAATAGATGACAGATCAGAGTCTGAGGAGATCATGGAGGTTGAACAGAACATAATGGAGCTGAAAGAGGAGGTAGGAGAGGTCAGCAGCAAGGAGGTGGAAAGGGGTATCAGCTCTGAGAAAGTGGAAACTGCTGTAAGTCAGGAGGCCAAGGTAGCAATGGCAGAACTCAAGGCACTGGAGGAGGAGGAGCGAGCAGGAGAGGAGGACAGGTACATGTTAGGATCAGATAACAATGAGGTCAAGCTGGACTTACTATCGGGATGTGTATTTATGTACTTACAATAATGTGACGCACTACACTTGGTCAGTCATTAGGGTGTCCAAACCATTACACCTGTGTTGATGTTACTGTTCCTCTCTGCCTTTCCCTTGTCCATCTCCCCATGTTCTGCCCCTCACTGAAGTGACAGCTGGCTGGGTGAGGCCTGGCGGAGCTTCAAAAGAGGGGCCTTGGTTGGTGCTGCTGTTGGTCTGGGTGTTCTGCTGCCCCTGAGCCTCCTCAGTTTGGCTACACCCTCCTGCTCCACCATCCCCGGCCTGGACTGTGTGGATGTCCTGTGGACCACCGCCTGCCATGTCATCCAGCCATACTGCAATGTACACTATGTCGGCATGCCACCATTTTAGCTGAAGGCTGAAGTGTATAATCATGCAGAAGACAGCTTGTGAAACTTGAAGAGAGAGAGACACGTAGACACTTCGCTTATGGTGTTGACACTATTTGAAGAGTGAGGAGCCTGAAGCAGTAGTGACTGGACTATGACTGGTGCCCTCTCAACAGACTTGACACAATCCATCTTTCTGTTTTAAGATGCCGATGGAAAAAGACAAAGTGGTTTGTTGCTACGTGCTACGCCTTCCTTTTACTAATTGTGGTAATAAAGTTCTGCCAAACCGAAAATTCATATTGACTGATTGTTGATTCATGGATTGATTGTGTGATTTATTAATTCATCCATTCATGCATTAGTTTATGTGAACAGAGGGATTGCTATCTAACCCGACTAACATCACACTTTGACTTGGATGAATGGAATGAATTACCGGTAATCCAAAATGTAAAATATTTCTTTGAGTATATACACTGTACATCTATCTAGGCATGTGATGAATACAGTATATTTAAGCTTCATTTTGAATATACATGCATTACCTTAAGCAGAATTGGGTGCTCAACTCCCTGTGCAGATTGTGACATATTTTGAAAAACTGCTTCTCTACGGGGGGGTTTTCCAAAAATCTTAACATAATGTAAGTGTTTCAAACATCAATTGACAAGTGCATCTCCATCACGAAGGTCTTTGTATGAATGGTGTAGGTCCTACTGTCCTGTAGGACAACACTAATGAATGTTAAAAATGTTGTCTTTCTGCTTGATGAGTATCTCACCGCACAATAATAATAATAAAATAATAATGAACTTTATTTGTGTAGCACCTTTCATACAAAACAATGCAGCTCAAAGTGCTTAACAGCAAAGAAATTACGTGCACATAGAAATGACATGCACAGTGATCCACATATAAATAGACATCAAATAAACATAAAACATAAAAACTAGGATAGAGTGAATGATATTTACATTGTTGTCACAAACAGCCTTAGAGGGCAGCATTTTTCAGTTGATGATAGAGATGTCTCCATCATATTCATAAATACCAGAAATCAAGCACTGAGCATTCATAGTCATAATCAGCATTACCACACAAAATGGGTATTTGGAAACATTTAGTTTCCAATGATATCGGTCACTGGAAAAAAAAGTTTTATTATGTGCAAGATGTATGCTGTTGTGAAAAGTAGCTGACATATTCTATGAAGCAAAGAAATACTTGAAATGTAAAACTTAAGTGAATGTCAAATGTTGACAGTAAAATATTGTTCACATGTAATATGGCTTGAGTGAAAATGATGCACCCATCAATACTACTTCCATCTGGTGTTTATAGAAAATGAATCATGGATTAATTAATGAGGACTGATCATTTGTTCATTGTTTTCAAATGGTAAAATTATCCTTCACAGACCACTGAATCATGAATCATTCCACAGATATATTTGTCTTATTATATCTTAGGCCATAACAAGAAAAACAATAATCATCACTTGTTTCGTAGAATAGTTTTCCATATATCATATGGATACCACTCTATTTTGGCTGAGTTACAAAACACGGATATGACTTTCAGTTGAGATGTGGATGGAACATGTGATCAGAAGAGGGCAAAGAATTCATCAATCAGTTATTGTCATTTAGCTTCTTATCGCGTGTCCCTCTCACATACCAACAGTAATTTGAAGCACAATCCATTATGGTGCAGAGGACATTATGAGTAGACAAGAAATAATTGAAATCAGATGATCGTCCTCCATGACGCACAACACAGCTCAGCGTTCATCCTGGCAGGCTCTGTGACTGAAGTACTTCAAGGACTGAGTGTTTTTCAGTTGCTCATACCTGTTCCAACAGTATTCCGTCTCCTGAAGCACTCAATAACATTATGCTTGGTCAAATAGAATGGCTAAGAAACAGCTTCAAGAGCCTGGTCTGAGAGCCAGGTCTTTACTGGTGGCAGGCAGACATCCAAATAATGTCCATAAAATAGAGGTGAGGCTTGTCATTCTTGCCGGGTCAAGCTGAACGTTTTGCCTCACGGCACAATCTTATCCTCCTGATTTGAGAGCCCTGAAATAGTAGTTGGGGTTCATGTCACAGTACCTGAATGACTGTCCAGTAAAGGCTGCTGCGTTCATGTCACAGTACCTGAATGACTGTCCAGTAAAGGCTGCTGCTGCTGTATCTCACCCTGAGTTCCGACGCAGAGTTGAGGCATTATATTAGGTCGTTTGGCTCTCTTTACTCTATTCGTCTGGGCCAATCAGGGGCCTCCTGTGCTCATTTAATCAGCTGGTACACAGACACCAGCGGGGGGGGGGGGGGGGGGGCGAGGGCAGCAGTGGGTGGATGTTGCTGCATGCAGTTAGCCGGTGAGCTGCGGTGGGACTAGAGCTATGGCCTCTGCCCTCGGAGACAGACGTGACTGGGCTATTCATAGGCGGACAGTTGAGTGCCGTCATGCACCTTACACTCCCTCCCTCGCTTCTTTTAACTATAGCGGCTATATTTATTCTATACATTTATTCCTGTCTGTTCTATTGAAAGAGGAGATGTCTGTCGAGGTAAAATCTCACCGTAATGCAGTACTGACACAGATCTCTTGTTTTGGTGAAAGTCTAAGGTATACATTATTTACACTATCTCTCAAAGTGTAGGGAGCATGAAAGCACTCAACCTAGATAGAGGTATATATATGCTATGCTATATGAGAAGCATAGTCCTGACATAGAGACAAACCTAACATATGGGGTTTTACCGATCATCTTAAAGTGAACTGTGTGATGTCCTTGTTGTTACGTGGTGATGTTGTGCTATTAGGCTCAGAGAGGAGATGGCTCCGAATCTCCTCCAGCCTCCACATCCAGAGTGGAGCGTGTCCTCAGGGGACTCTCTCTTCCAGCCTCCACATCCAGAGTGGAGCGTGTCCTCAGGGGACTCTCTCTTCCAGCCTCCACATCCAGAGTGGAGCGTGTCCTCAGGGGACTCTCTCTTCCAGCCTCCACATCCAGAGTGGAGCGTGTCCTCAGGGGACTCTCTCTTCCAGCCTCCACATCCAGAGTGGAGCGTGTCCTCAGGGGACTCTCTCTTCCAGCCTCCACATCCAGAGTGGAGCGTGTCCTCAGGGGACTCTCTCTTCCAGCCTCCACATCCAGAGTGGAGCGTGTCCTCAGGGGACTCTCTCTTCCAGCCTCCACATCCAGAGTGGAGCGGAGCGGGTCCTCAAGGGTCCACATCCAGAGTGGAGCGGGTCCTCAAGGGTCCACATCCAGAGTGGAGCGTGTGTGTGTCTGGTGTGTGTGTGCGTGTCCTCAAGGGGGACTCTCTCTTCCAGCCTCCACATCCAGAGCGGAGCGTGTGTGTGTGTGTGTGTGTGTGTAGGGGACTCTCCAAACCATATTTTTATAATTACTACTGAGCTGTGGTGACTGGTGGGATTGGGGTTCTTCAGCACTCGGTGATCTATCACACAATGCCAGCATTCCGATCTATCACAAGCCACTGTTCAGAGCTCCGATCCATCTGTGGACATGTGTGTGTGTGTGTGTGTGGGGGGGGGGGTCACTGAGTAAACCGTGGAAGCTGCTGGAAGCTCCTAGAGATCCTTAGTCCCACAGGAGCATTTAAAAGGCATATTTAACGGGGATGCACTCCAATTTCATTCAAACATTAGCACATGTGTGCACAGCCCTGGTCACATCTGAGAGATTCAAGATTTATTCAAAGCACAAGACGGGGAAAATAATAACCAAGAACAAAGCCTGGCATTCCCATGGGAACATTATAAATGGACCAAAACAAAGGCTGTGCTTAATTAGACACTGACGCGTAGGAGTGAAACGGCAGAGAAATATATCTGATCTTAATTGGCATGCCTGGAGCCACAGTAGATTCTCCCTGCTGAATAAGGACAACCTGGTCTCCTCAGTGGCTGCAGTCCAGGGCAGACCTCACACAATGTCGCCAATGTTGAAAAACTTCAGCCGGTCAATATAAATAAATACTAACAACAAAAGCATTACAAAAAGAGAGAAAGAGAGAGAGAGAGAGAGAGAGAGAGAGAGAGAGAGGATACAGAGATAGAGATAGCGTGATAGAGAGTATTCCATTGTCAAAGCAATGCCTTTGAAAAACATTCAGCATATCACAAAAAAGCAGAGACAGGTGCTTGGCATCTATTCTCATGCACAGACGAAAGAGGTCCATCTCTGGCACACGAGTCCATTCAGGTGTCCATCATGGGCCACGGTTCCTCTAGAGTCTTCCGCCGACCATCTGCTCAGCGAGGTCTGTTCATGCCTTGACTGCCTGCCTTCCCTGACCCACCTACGAATGAACTTGATCACGGACAAAGGAGAGGTATAATTAAACGCCATGCCCAGGTGATCAGAAAAACCTATCTGGCTAATTAAAAGACATGGATGGCAGTTGGAGCCATTCTTATGTTCAGAGAGTCCATTTTGGAAGGGCTGGGAGAATAAGGAGCATTTATTTGTCCCTTTAGGTCTTCTTAGTTACGTTTGTCTTTTACGCACTCATCATCATCATTACTTACTTACTTATTTATGTATTTATTTATTTATTTAATTAATTAATTAATTAAAGGGTATGGTAATTCAGTGATCACTATTGACTTCCTAGAAAAGTAAAACAGGCCTCAGCCCCCTACGGGTTAAGTGTTAGTAAACAGACATGTACATAAATCTGAAGTAACCAGGCTTTATTATTATTTCTAAACTGAAATCTTTTCCAAAAGGATGAGGAGGCGCTCCTCTCTGGCTGCTGCCTCGCTCATTCTGGCGGCTGTCTCCCTCTCTCTGGCGGCTGCCTCTCTCCTCTCCTCACTCTCTCTGAGAAAATTAAATCTTCTCTCCTCTATGGCAACCGTCTCCCTGTGGCGACATTCTTCCCTCTCCAGGGCCTCCCTATGTCGCCGCTCCTCTCTCTCAGCAGCCTCCCTTGCCTCGCTCACCCTGGCCTCCTCTGCTCTCCTTTGCTTCTCCTCCATCTCCGTCCATGCCTCGGAGATCCTCCTGTCATTTTCTTTAATGAGCTCGGCAACCTCCACAGTGTCTACCCTCCGTCTTTTTGGGGTTGACACTGTGGAGGAAGCTCCACTTGCATTCCTGACCACAGGGAGGGGTGTGACCACAGCGGGGGGGGGGGGGGGGGGGGGGGGGGGTTCCCTGCCACTTCCCGGCTGGATGAGGCAAAGAGGGGTCACAGATGGCCTGGCCCCCAGTGCCTCATCCATAAGGGCATACCACTTCCAAGAAGCAGCAGTGACCCCACCCCCCTCTGTGCTCACACCCGTCCGGGGTTTCTTGAGCTCCTGCGGATGAAAAGACAGCCAAACTGGAGTTGCACATCATTGCGCCTTCAACTGGTCTGGTAATTGGTTATTGAACTGAAGGCTGACCATACGATTACTTTACATTACTTTGAGCACAATACATAGATAAGAACAAGAGTAACAACAATCACCTTAATCATAATATATTGCATCCATGTACATGTACACTGCATGTAAATACTCACTAGCCATCTCTACATTGTGCAAGTGTGTTACTCTACAGGGGCAAAGTTATGATCAAGAAAGATACTTTATTGGACTAGGCTTTGTTGGACACTAGGCTTAATCTGACCTTATATTTGTGAACGAGGTTTTCCCACCTCTTTTTCACAAGCTTGGGATCCAAGCTCCCAAGCCCTCTCTCCTTTATGAAGACCCTGGTGGAAATATATGCTGCTTTAACATCTCGCCTCAACCACATCCCTGACACAGCAATGACCACATTGATCATTGCAAGGTTAGCAACTAAGGCAACCATTTAGAGTAAAGTCCTATTAGCTACCGTATGAGTAATTTTACTTACTCAAATCCAGTCACGGAGGCGTTCCTCTTCCCCGTGAAGAGGGATTTATTATCAGACCGCCACGGGATTAAGGCCCTCGTGTCCTCGTCTGTCCCTAGACATGTGAAATACCACTACATAAAAAAAACAACACACAACGATGATTGAAAGCTACAATTATTTCTAGAAGGACAAGCTTAGATAGCTATCGTAATGGTATTAATTATCGGGCGGCGTGTGGGCAAACGTTTGCGGTGTTATGTTAACTCGTTATAAAACTGAGCATATCCATTGTTAATCCATTATTAAAATTGCTATTTCGATTGTTTAACAGAACAGCCGTTGTTTAACACTGTCCGATGACTGACATAGCTATCTGTCGTCGAACTGGCTTTTGGAGCAAGCACCTGGAGCCCGCCACCTGCCCCCTGCTCGTCAAGCGAAAAGTGTCCGATAAAAGTGCACCTTCGTCGGACTGGCAAGAGGACCGGGTGGTGGATTAGCCAGCTAGCTTATCATAACTGCCATGCAGATCCAATGGCATCTAATACTACCTAGCTAGCTAGGTATGCTAACAGTCGGTATACATCATATACATCGTTAACTCCACCAAATACTCATGTCGCTGGCTTTAATCTGAGAATGGCATGTTAGTAGTACATTTTAATATCAGTACAATGTTTAATTACTGCTGATACTTACATTTACGGTCTGTAGCTTCGTGGTCTACCGCTTGTGCTACCGAAGCCATCTCGTCCACCATTGTTTTAGAATTAAAATGAAAAGCTGGCGAGAGGGCTCCTCCTCTTCCGCTACGTAGCCAAGATGGCGCCCGTTTAGGGCCAGTAGTGTCATTACACTGCATTTTTTGCCCGTTTGCAGTGCGCCATCCGGGTACTTTCAGTGCACTGAATTCTGCTGGTTTTGTCAGTGTGGCGCCCTAGCACTGAAAGTCAGTGCTCGAAGTGCTCAAGTGTTCCCACTGTCACAGTTTTTCAAGAACACGGAGAAGCTAGGCCATGCCTGATGCAGCCTCTGTTGATTTTCTGTTCCTATAGTTGGCCCTTTTTTTGGCTTAATACCTGATGGAGATCTGTGACGTAATGTGCTTTGGTGAAGTGGACTGGCGTGGGTGGTCGGGAGGGTATTGGGGTGGGTGGTTAGGTTGGCCTGTGCCCGTGCAACATTCAACACAGGAATGTTTATGATGAAACTGTTACCAGAGCACAGCATTGTTTACAACATCACAAAGTTTTTCATAGATCTAGCTTCATAATTTTGTTGTCAAAGTGCACCAGATTGATGCATTGAACTTTAAAATGTGCAAAATATATATAAAATATATTCCCCCGGGGAGCATGCGCCGGACCCTCCTAGGGTGTTTGCATCGTTGTCACCTTTTTCATCCCTGATGAGTTTGCACCACTGATTCGGTCATTTCAACGGGGGGGGGGGGGGGGGGGTGTTGCTCAACATTTTATAGCCTAAATACGTCCACTGCAGACACGTATCATATTCTCATGTTAGTGCATGTAAACCAGCAGATATTAATTTAAAAGACATTCCTGCATTAAAATAATATATCATGAACGTTTGGATGAAATGGTCATTTATTATCACACTAGCATTTAATTATCACGGCAAACAATTACGCTGCGCTGAACTGTAAGTAAAGTACAAAAAAGTTCAAATAACGAAACCTGTAATTATTACTTGTGAACAAATATCATTCACGTCTTACTAAACCTAGTCACGCGAAAGTGAACGAGGTTAACAAATCCTTTCTGTTTCCTCTTCTGATATATTCCTATGCAGGTTACGTGAAAAATGATCCAAAGATCCGTATCCAAAAACCCAGTCAAAATGAACAAACCATTTCTGTTTTCTCTAGCTACCAGTGCTGAGCCCATGCAGGTCACGTGAAAAATGATCCAAAGACTCGTATCCGACAGATGAACGAATCGTTCACCTGCCGACCGTGTCTTTGGATCAATGATTCGTTCTTCTGCCAACCAAGTCTTTGGATCATTGATTCGTTCATCTGCCGGATACGGGTCTTTGGATCCTTTTCCACGTGACCTGCATAGGCTCAGTACTGGTAGCTAGAGGAAACAGAAATGATTCGTTCATTTCCCGACTCGGTCTTTGTACGATTCTTTTGGATCCTTTTTCACGTGACCTGCATTCAACGAATCATTTCTGTTTCCTTGGCTGAGCCTATGCAAGTCCCGATGCGCGGCTACGAGAAAATTAACGAATTTTTTTTTTGAGAGGACTCGTTACTCTCAAGTCCTTGTAAGGATTCGAATCGTTCACGAACGACACATCACTAATGGACAGATATATGCACACACGCCACCACTACAGTCATATTTCCCAAATTCAGCACCAGTTCAGCACTCATTCCCACCCAACTCATCAGCAGACAATAGAACACAGAATGCAGTGCCACTCAGCACCATCAACACAGCAGATTTGACACACACACCTGTCGAGGGCATGGGCCAGTTTTCATTTACCCAAGCCCTTTTCAAGGAAGCTTAGTGAATCTTACCTCTGATGGGTTATGTCTTCAAATACATTTTGTGTGTTATGACTGTTCCTGCACAGCTATATTTTGAGATATAGCATAAAGGCAAGTATCAATTACCTGTATTACCAGCTACAATCGGGTGGGGGGGGGTTGTAGTTTTTGGGGGTGTTTAGTGTGAAATGTTACCCCTAGCAGTTCCAATATTTTTGTACCAAGAGTTTACAAATGGGTACTATGTACAAACGAGGTAGCCTTGAGTTTAGTTCTATTCAAGGCCTCTTGAAGTCTTTATAGGTTTTACTTGAAGTGTCTTTGTTGAGCTTATCGGTTGAGCAGCAGTACTGAAGAGGCAGTTTATGTGCACCACTTTTGTCAATTTAGTTAATCCTCTTGAGGTCTAAGTTTACTTGAAAGATGTCTTTATTTATTATTTGAACATTTGCACTACAGAGGCAGCTTATTTGCACTACTACCTCTGATTTTCTGGTTAAATGACAAACAGGCATTTTGTTTTTGTGTCTGTCAAGTGTCAGATCTCTTCAGAAGTAAAATGTCTGAAAACTGAAGATGTGTGTCCTGCTTTCACACAGGACCATTAAGAGTTTCTCATTCTTTATGTGGATAATGGCGTTCTACCAAACATGCAAACATTTACACTTGGCAATGTCAATACATTCCATTCAAGTGACTTGTTAACAATGTACAATGTAAATAACAGAAAACAACTGTAAACATATTTGCTTACAAACGTCTTGTACATTTAAATGCTGTGATGAACACAGTCAAAACATTTTTAACAATGACAATGAGAACTTAAAGGGTTGTATTCTTAGCAGACAGTTTTGTCTGACATTATAAAGAGTGTAACATGTTTACTAAACGCTCAGCATCACTGATACAACCTTTAAACTTTAAGATGTCATACAATACTGTGTTAAATCAATCACACAACTCCAGTACACTCTCATACACAATGGTAAGAAGATGGTCCCTTGTATGGATCCAGGAATCACACGACTCCACACACTCAAATACACACACTGGAAAGAAGATGGTCCCTTTTAAGGATCCAGGAATTGAGTTAGGATTCTCCTGACCCTCTTCCCTTCTGCTGTCATGGAGTCACCTCTGACAGCTGGTAGTGTGTCTGGCTGGTTGTCCCGGGCATACTGAATTGCCTCAATTATACTGTTGTCGTCTACTCTGTCCTTAGAAGCCTCACAGCAATTGTGCAGCACAAAACATGCATAAATTACGAAGGGCAGATCATCCAGATCAATGTCCATAGCCCTTCTCAGTGCTCCGAACCGGGCTTTTAGCCTCCCAAACGCACACTCTATCACCATCCGTGCTCGGCACAAAGATAGTCCAAAGTACTGCTCCTGGGCAGTGCTTCCCCCATTTACGTACTCTTTCATAACATATGGGAGCAGTGGATATGCAGGGTCACCGAGTATGTACACTTGTATGGCCTCTTCATCTTCAATGATTTGCCTTGGACAGGGAGGGATTTTTCCATTTTTCATGCACTCCTCACCTAGAATCCATATTCATTAACTGCAAGCCATTTTATTCACCGCGGGAGTTTTCCTCTTTCATTCTGGTCGGTGTCTACATACCACCTCAAGCCTGCGTTAGCGAGGCACTACGGCACCTGGCTGACCAGATAACCAGCACGGAGCGAAAATACCCAGACTCTCTTCTGATTATACTTGGGGATTTCAACCAAGCAAAACTTCCCAAGTCGACTGTTATGGCTCTACACACCTGTCTGATTATAATTGAAACAGCCGATCTAGACAGACCGAATGCGTTTGAAGTTTTACGTAGTCTGCCCTCATCAGCTAAATAGTATAGGGTGAGGGCAACTTTTTTAACCACACTGACCGGCGACTGCATGACAGTAGTCTGACCTCCTATGGAGGGACGCAGTAACTCCGAAAGAGACAGTAGGTATGAGCGCGGCATTCAAAAGTTCTCATGCCATTCCTCCGGGAGGACGACTTCCTTCTCAAAGTTTTCCCACCAGACAGCGGTTCGCCCTGGTCGGATCCAAAACCGATGGCGGCGACGTTGGCAAGCAATGAACCTACGTCTTGGGAGTGAAAACTGTAGAAGGACTGCTGACCTCCGTGCAGTTCTTCGCCTCTGCTCTTCGATATAAAAAATCAGTTGTGTTTGTAAATACAAACAGGCCAAAAGGGTTTGCATTAACGCATTAATGAGCACTACCTTAACAGCATCCATGATCAGTAAGCAAACTAACTGTAAACAGAGGACGCTCACATGACATGATGCATTTCTAGTCGCATACGGTGACGTTTGAGAACCTAAAACTCCGTTTGACCTAGTGCACACGCAAACACAAAAACACAAACAACAAAGTTTTCAGAAATTTCCACTTTGGCCGTAGTTTTTAAGAAATGATCGTTTTCCGTGATAAAACCTCCGTTTTCATGTAAATGAAAGGCCAAACCGCATGAAAATATATGCGTTTTCCCACCGTGTAAACGGGGTCTGAGGTAGTTGCGGGGGATTGATAATTTGCCAGTTGATAGGGAGCTAGCGTTGGCTTTGATGTTAAACTCAGTTGAATTTTCGGTCATTTTGATGCTGTAATTAATAACCTTTCAATTTTCAGTTCAAATACTTATTTGAAGGAAAATAAGGGAATTTAAACTCTTATGGTGTTTTTATCTTACTGTACTGGATACTTGCCTCAGTTTGCATTTATTTTTCCTCTCTTACTAGTTACTAGTGACTGCCGGATTGATCTAACGTTTATTTTCCTTATGGGAATGGTCACACCGAGTTCAGGAAAGTGTACGAGTGGGGTAGGACTAGGGCTGCAACCAACGATTATTTTGGTTATCGATTCATCTATTGACATTTTTTTCGATTAATCGACTAATCTAATGGCTATTTCCCATAGTAAATTAAAATAATGACTCAAAATGTTGGAATTTGAACATCAGATGTATTTCAGTAACAAGTCAATACAAATATAATCATCATAATAAATAAATTAAATAGTAATACAAATTTAAGTGCAAATAAAGTTTTAAAAGTAACTAGCAATCAGGCCTCCACAAGTGTAAAATAACTCAAGAATAACTGGGTTGCAAGCAACATTCATCCGACATTCATCCGACATTTAAAGTGCAAGTAAGGGTTTCAAAGTAAATGAAAAAGTAAAATGACTTCTTACCGTCCCAATGACATCTTGCTGTTCCCTCCTTCAGGAGAACACACATTTTACACACGTTTTAAATGTCAATGTAGAAACGTGAGCATATTGACATGCTCTGGAGGGGGGCTGGCTCTCCTCTTGGAGGCGATGTCCCCAGATGCTGGGAAGAGCCGCTCAGAAGGAGTAGAAGTAGCTGGAATACACAAGAATGATTTGGCTAGTGAAGCAAGAGCTGGAAGCCTTGCCTCATTCAACTTCCACCAAGACAGGGGACTTTCTGTCTTTGAGAGAGGCTGCTCTCCAAAATACATCAGCACTTCATTACTGATCATTTGTTTGTGCGCGTCCTCTTCATTGATGTCATTGTCACCGTCTGTTGAGTCTGATCCAAGCAGTGAATCCAGTACTGAAACAGTCCTTCCATTTGGAGTTCCCTTGTCATCTGATGCTGTGGCATCTTGGTTCCCACTGGTGAGCTGGTTCACAGTACTCCCATCCATGGGCTGTAGTGCCAGAGCTTGTACTTTATTCTGAACACTGAACCTCTCCTCTGGTGTCAGGAATTTCAGTTTTCGAAATCATGGGTCAAGTGCAGCTGCAATTATGTGTTTGCTTTGGTTATCATCTGTGAAGGTGACCTCTCCTGACCACCGTGCAATGGTTTCCTCTGAAGCAGCTGCCTGGAAGGCCTGCACAGGAGTTGTATGATCAACACTGTGATAAGCACTGAAGTACACAGTGGCACATTCAAAGGCCTGGAGAGCTTGGGTCAGTTCTTCTAGAAGGGTCCACTGATCGCTTTTGAGGTCTAAGTATGGTTTCCCTCTCTGTTACTGCTGGGTCAGAAAGGGTTGCAGTGACTGGCCACCTCTGTTCCAGTAGGAATGATATGAGTTCCACCTGGTACTGACATCTTGTATGTTTTTTTTTTCATCTTGTACATCATGTAAGTTTGTGTTCAGGAGTCTCCATTTGTTTCTGCTTCATTTTCAGCTTGCTTGCAGTCAGTTCACTTCTTTTAAAGTGCTCAACGAGACACCTTGCAGCTCCAAGTGCTTTGCTGATCTGAGGGTTTTTCAGCGCATGATTTATAACTAACTGCAAAGTGTGGCCTGCGCAGCGTACAGACACCCACCCATGTTTTTCTTGCAAGATGTCTGGCAGTGCCAGATTACCTTGCATACCTCGCTGACGATTCTGGCTACAGTGCAGTGCCCCACACGGTAACTAAAACTGATGGTCTTGAAAGAATCACCAGTGGCAAGGTATCTGTACAAAACAAACAAACAAAAAATATAATTCAACAATAGCCGTTGGAGGACATATAGGTTTTCTAATTATAAGCTAATTGAAAATGTATGCTTTAGCCTACACGCAATGCTCTGTATAATAAACCTTTGTTCCAAATTGTATCAAAACGTTTTCAATAAATTACATAATCCTAATACAAAATGGCAATGGTAGATAATCTTGCATACCAAGAAAAACTTTACTCACCGAAGGCAAATGGCGAGACGTTCTGCCGGTCGGATAGCTGCACGCTTCTAAGTGTTGCCTGGTGATCCTGGGACCTACTCACGAGAGTCAAATCGTCAAACTGCTCAATTGTGAGCCTGAAGTATTGCTGGAACAGGTAGCTGTCTAAACGCAACTTCTGTACCAAGCGATGGTACTCACCATGGGCCCGGCGCAATTGAGGGATCGGGTGGACCCAATGAATGCGCTGCCGCTGCTGCTGCTGCCCTCTTCTTCGATGTACAAGGATGAGAGCCAAGGTATCACGATCGTGTTGATCCATGGTGAATATAATGCAATGAAAATCTTGCTTTTGTAGGAACAATCATCTTGTGTACTCATTGCTTAGTCCTGTGTTGTCTTGTCCATTTTTTTATATTTAGTTATTTTTGGGTGGGGGGTGGGCATTCTGATGACCTTGCCTTTCTTGTGTATGTTATTTTATGTTATGTTGATCTTGAATACACCAATTATGCAACAATGTATATTCAAAAAAAAAAGATTAAAAGAAAATAAGTTCACAATGGCCTATTGGGACTAGCTAGCTGAAAGGCAGCTTAATTTACTTTTGAGCACACACGTGTGTTTGTTGAGCTTTGATATATTGAGTTGGGAGTGTGGTCTCCCACACTGTTTAATCCACAGCCAGCACCTTTCCTCCTGTGTTTTGGGTTTTGGAAATGCAGGAAAAAACGGCACCTCCCTCTAATCTCTCAGGGTACCTTGTGTCAGATCTACAAGTCCCATAGGCAGACCGTTTCACCATGTTGCCGTTTCACCATGTTGCTCAGACGTTTGTTGGAGCATCTTATCTTAGTAGCGGTCTCTAAGGTAGGATTGGACGAGGGCCGTTCTAGGGAGGAGTTTCGCGAACGGTCAATTGTATTCGTTTTTCTTTAATATCTTATAAAGTAAGTGTCCTTTACAAGACCTATGCGACAAAGTTTGAACAGTTTCAACATTATTAAAGCTGAATTAATTGGAGAAATTGGTGAAAAGAAGAAGAACTAGATAGGCATTTCCTGAAGGATTGCAAAAGAAAAGTAGCGTTTGTTAAAAAGACACCCATAAAACACACACTGAAGCCATCAAAATAATCACTGAACTTATGAAATGTCTTACTCTCAATAAAGTATTTATTTGCGTATTATAATACTGTACATGAAACATTGACAAGTGTTCTCCTGTAAAAACACCTGCATACCCATATGTACAAAAGCACTTTATATTCTACATGCAGTGTCTTTAGATGGAAATTTGGAGTAGCAACGCAACTCCCCATGGCCCTTCAATCAGACAGGCAGGTAAGTGAATCAAGGCTCTCAAACAAGGCCTTCTAGTACAACCCATATCTTTCAACTGAGTATGTGCCGTCATGTGAGAGTTATCCAAGTATGAAGCGAGACCTGAGATGATCTACTAAAATGTGGAAATCTTCCTGGTTTAACACATTGCCTTTTTAACGTAATCCCTTAACATAGGTGGAAAGTGTTAGGATTAGCTGCAAACTGTTCATGGAATATGACATACAGACTGTGTTTGATTGTGACACTAAAAGACACTTTATCAGAAATGTCACCACAAAGGCAAATATTTTTGTAACATAATTTGAAATTCCTATGCTGGAAATAAATAACAAGCCTGCTACATGTTCATTTCATTTCAGTCCATATCTGATCTTTGAAACATGATATTCTCATATTTTACATTATTAAAACATTACTGGACTAAAGATAAATATAGTACCATATGATTCAGCGCGAGTCTCGGGGAAACTCAATATTCCCCTATAAAATGGCTTGTGTGAGCTTCTGGTCATGTGGTGAGGTCTAGGTGAGAACATGTAGATCCAAGTTGCTGTAGGCCAAAGGTCAATAGGCCAAAGGTCAATATCATTTGGGTGTGTGAGGGTGGAGGCCAAAGGTCAATATCATTTGGGTGTGTGAGGGTGGAGGCCAAAGGTCAATATCATTTGGGTGTGTGAGGGTGGAGGCAAAAGGTCAATATCATTTGGGTGTGTGAGGGTGGAGGCAAAAGGTCAATATCATTTGGGTGTGTGAGGGTGGAGGCAAAAGGTCAATATCATTTGGGTGTCTGAGGGTGGAAGCCAAAGGTCAATATCATTTGGGTGTCTGAGGGTGGAGGCCAAAGGTCAATATCATTTGGGTGTGTGAGGGTGGAAGCTAGGGCTTTTGAGGCTGAAAGTGTCTCCGTTGGATGAGTGGACCGAAGCTGCTTTGCCACAGACCAGTGACGGTTCTGCATCCTTTATTTCCATTGCACGCTTGTAGAGCTCGGCAGCCTTCTCAAAGTCGCCTTTCTCATAACTAAGGGGAGAAGAGTGATCACATAGTACTGAGCATATATATGAGGAGCACTTCCTATCAAACACACATTAAAGCAATCAATGAAATGTACAAAGTGAGCCCTAGTTTTTTTAATGCCTTGTTACCTATTTATGTTTCTGCTGGAGTGTGTAGAAGTGGCACTAGCCCAAGACTTTTAAACCTGATTTTACTTTTCCATTTCCTCAATTAACATAACCATTTCCTCAATTAACATATATATTCCTCAATTCACATAACCATTTCATCAATTCACATATCCATTCATCAATTCACATATCCATTCCTCAATTAACATATCCATTCCTCAATTAACATATCCATTCATCAATTAACATATCAATTCATCAATTCACATAACCATTTCCTCAATTAACATATCCATTTCCTAAAGTGAGTAGGAGGAAAATGGCAATCAATCAAAAAACAGAAACAGAGACATTGTCAGAAAGAGTAATGCGTTATTCACAGCGTGTCCTCACAGAACTGTCTTGATGTCCTATTTTTGCAATAACATCAGTGTACCATTTCAGCCCGTTGTCGAATTTGAGAATTAAATTAAATTAAAAAAAATAATAAAAAATATATGTATGATTAATCATTTCAACTAATTAAGATATTGGTTACTTGTTTACTCTTCATTTCAATCGCATTGTCTGACCTCAGAAAGTTTGGAAAGTTTAGAATCTCCTCAATTAAATCATTTTGACTCATTTATAGCCCTCCCTTTGAAAAGTAAGTGTACTCTAAATAAAAGTATGAAACATGCTCTTTTCTGATTTGCTGGCAGGCATCCTATATTTCTCCATATGGGGCCAGCTGTGAAACAGATGCAGCCAACAAAGCTGCTTTTGTTACCATGGCACCCAGAGACTAAAATAAAGTCTTTTGGTAATAGGGGACTAAATAGAGGACTATCCAAGTACTCCTTTCAGTGGCATGCCACTCATGTGTATTTGGCTAAAAATAGCATTCATCTTAGTGCAGAGAATATTTTTTTATAATCCTGGTTAAAATTGAGAGACACAGGGTTAAGCACCATAATTGTTATATTGGATATAAAACGTGTAGAGAATGTTTTATCAATGGAATCTTTCTGGATAGCAGACAAAAAGGAGAGGGCCAAAACAGCAGCAGCTAGACTCAAGCAGGCTTTAAAGGATCAATGTCTTGCATGCAACATATAAGACCACTGGTATTCTCTGCCATTGGTTTTTCTTTGTGTGCGCACCAATGTTAGCTACAGTGGGGCTAGAAAGTTTGTGAACCCTTCAGAACTTTGTGTATATCTGCATACATTTGATATCAAATGTGATCTGACGGAATTAATCAATCCCTAGATTCAAAGAGGCAGCACAATACATTTTGATGCATGCATGAACATGCCAAAGTATTGGTAATTTGTTCACAAGAATTAGAAATGACTCACATGATGTGCACAAGTGACTAGATGGTATGGAGGTTGAAAAAAAGTACTTTTGAGACTGTTATTTATGATCAAAGAAATGTGCCAAAGTGACAGAGAAAAACTGCATGTTGTGAGAATTAGTTACTATAATTTGGGAACCGGCTTTTAATGAGAACACATTCTCTACGCAGCAGTTTCCGTGACAGGAATGAACTATCTATGTAGACCACAGAATACATTAATAGTGATGAAATATATAGACTACCATAATGGTTAGTTAGCGACTAAGTTGCTATTGTGCTGATATGGATAAAAGATATTAGTGTAATTTGGTTGATTTCCACTGAAAGCCATAAAAACAGAAATACCATAACATGTAAATACAGGCAACTCAATGAATCCAACCATACCTTTACTGGCTTGACAGCTACATACTGTATGTATCCTTAATATTTCTTTCACTCTAAATTTGAAAATGCTCTCTTAACGGACCCACATTTTTTTGGGAACCATCACACATTTAAACTGTTTGAACAAACACTTACTTAAGCACAGCCAGGTTCTTCAGTGTTTCTCCGACACGAGGGTGAGATGTCCCTAGACTGTCCTCATACACTCTTAAAGCCTGCTCATAGAGGGGCAATGCTTCGCTATGCTTTTTCTGCATTGAAAAAAAATAAAAAATAAACATGATGAAACAAACAACCAAAAACTCTAGAATTCAAATACATTATTATTATTATTATTTTTTTAACAATTTAGCTAATTCTTAATCATCTTCATTTATATGACACTTTTCAAACACTGAGTGTAGCTCAAAGTACTTTAAAAACCGAGGCGTGTATAATAACAGTATAAAAGCACCTCCCTCTCTGCTGCTGACTTGGGACCTTTTTTGACTAAAAACATTGGAGCTATTAGTGCTCACTTCTCCAATCCCTCTGGGTGTGTTTTGCCTCCTCTGGACATTGAGAGGGGAGAATGAGTGAAATGATTATCCAACGAGGAAGAGCTATAAATGCTTCTTCAACAAAGCCGTTCTACAAAATGTCCTCTAAAGTCTAGACCCTATTCCCACCACCTTCTCCCCTTTTTATCAAAGCTTCTTGAAAAGGCTGTGTTAAGCACATTTCTGATTTCCTGTCTCAGAATAATAATAATTCATCAGTTTGACACTGCGAAATCCCCCACTGTACACTGTTCAGTCTGGGCGTTTCAGGGAAAGCACAAAGTTGGTTTGAATCACAGCTCACTAGATGCTCAACATGTCTTTGCAGGGACAAGTGTCTTAATCTTATCGCCTCTGCACTGGTGTACCTCCTGACCTTTTAAAATAATAGGACAGTGGAGAGTTGACAGGAGGCAACTGGGAGGGAGATGGGGAGTGGGTTCAGGAAATGACGTCAGGTTGGACTCAAGTCTGGATCCAACCGGTTCTGGATCTGGGTGCACAGACACTACCACTGCACTGCACTAACACTATCTTATTTATGTTTATATGTTATTATTATTATTATTATTTAGAAAGAAGAATGGTTACAGTAACTGCTGCTTCTCACCAGTTGGGAGTAAAGGACGGCCAAGTTGACCAATGCAGTGGCCACACTGGGGTGCTTCAGCCCAAAACTCTTTTCACGAATCTCCAGTGCCAGTTCATACAGAGGGACCGCCTTCTCCAGCTTACCCTACCATGCAAACATTGGATCAAACAAGTCATAAATACAGGATAATGGGTGATGCAGCATTCCGGTAGCACAAAATAATATCATTTGAGATGGTAATGGCCACACGGAACATCCTCTCACCCACTATATAGTCCACCACATAGTGAGTCAGCCATTTTGTAGTGCTGTTTGAATTCTCAACTATAAAGTGAATAATGCTCTATAAAATTCCCACACATGCTGCCAATTGTAGTGTACAAACAATGTACGCAACTTTAACAAATCCTTCCAACACCTTTAACATATCTTACTCATTCTGCCTTTAAGGCACCTTACGCAATGTCTACCTCTAGGGACTGTTTGATTCTCACTATTCATGTAAAGGAGAGTGGAGTGGATTTAGGGTAGGTGGTTAATTGAGACTTAAAATGTATTCCAGTTTTGATAACTGGACAACTTGCGGAATGATATGTTAGATATGAATCAAAAGCACAAAACCATTTGCCAATGGCAATGGTCATTATACATTTTTAGCGATCATTATCAAGAAATACCGGACCTCTGAATATTGGGAGGGCCCATTCAATTCGATGGAACATTCTGCAGCATTCTAAAGTGTATTAATGTTTATTGTTTATTATATTGTTTATTAAACTGTTAATTAATTAAAAAGTTAATTCAACTGTTTAACAGTTTATAACCACGGTAAGATATGTACTGCTGAATAAGTCAGTTAATACCATCAGTAAGAATTATTTCTGCATATCCACCTCTGTTTTCATTCTTACCCTGCGTTTGTATAGTATGGCAAGATGCTTGATGGTGTAGGCCAGGGAGGGATGGTCTGGAGCGAGGGCTCGTTTGCGTATGTCCAGCGCCTGCTCATAGAGCTCTTCTGCACTCTCGTGTTCGTGGCACTCACAGTGCAGAGCTGCCAGGTTGTTGAGTGACTGGGCGCAGTCTGGGTGCTCTGGCCCTAGAACACGCTGGCGCATCTCCAGAGAACGGCTCAGGAACATTTTAGCTGTCCTGGGAAGAGGACAAGGAGATGCTCACAACACTCAAGGGAAACATTGCATCATAATACATTACTGATTTATGGTAGGTCAATGCTGATCATTCTTCATACATCGATTAACAAAGTAGACATCGTCATCTTCGTCATCGTCATATGTCCAACATGTCCAAGCTGTGGTTAACTTTAAAATAAATCGTTACCATAGTTATAATAGTGGGATTAAGTTGTCTGCGATAGTTACATGTTTCTTTGCAGTTTAGAAAAGACTCATGTATCCATTCTGGATCAGCAACTACATGACATAAAGTAATGGCCTAAGAAAATGTGTTTATCACTGGCTCGTTACTCCAAATTATTCTGCAGGTAGTAGAGAACTTCTAGTGCGTTGCGAGATATTACACTTACTCCAAATTGTTCTGCAGGTAGTAGAGAACTCCTAGTTCGTTGAGGGTTTTGGCACAGTCAGCAGAGTCATTCCCCATCGTCAGCTCCTCCAGCTGCAGAGTCCGTCGATGCAGCAAAGTAAAGCCGTACTGCAGAGAAGTATTGGGAAACATGAGTACACTTGGCCGTACTGCAGAGACGTATTGGGAAACATGAGTACACTTGAAAATTCAAAAGCATTTGAGGTACATTATCAATGCGTTATACATAATATATACACATACAAGAGGGCAAGTACAACATCCAAATAGAACATTTTTCTCATATGTCTCACCATATGGCCTTTTTGGTGAGCCATCTTTTGACGAATCCTAACAGACCTCTTTCTCAACTTGTCAGCCTGTTCGTACCTACAAAAACCAATATATTAACTTCATCCCACTGTGCTAGTTTCATTTTTTTTAATGGATCTAGCAAACAGGCCTTACTACTTCAGTCTCTCATTGTCAAGTAGGTTAGGTAGGGCCAACTGTAGAAGCCAAGAAAATCATACAGAATCTGAGCAAGCATATTAGTCTTGGCTGAAAGTCATAACCATTTCCTCAATTACAAAAGATACTTACACAGATTTTTCCAATCAGTATTTTTATTGTGATGAGTTGTACTGTAGTATATTTTAAATGCAAAAGAAGATATTTGTCTACTAAAATAAATAAAATACACTGCTTGCATAAGTATTCATATTTTCAACTATTTCTGCAATAACATCCTGAAGTCTCTTGAAGTGAGTAGGTACCAGCTTTGCACATTGGTCTGCAGTTTTTCTCCTTATTCTTCTAGGTAGATTTATATAGATCATCTAGTTGTGTGGAATGGCGGTTCTGGGTTGCAGTGCCACATTCTCAGTAGATTTTGACAGATGGCTTTGACTGGACCATTCTAAAACATTCACTTTACTCTCAGAACAATGCAAGTGCAACACTGGAGTGGCTCAGAAACCGTAATTGTCCTGCTGGAAGGCGAACCCTGTCCCAAGCCTTAGTTTTAAAACAGACTGCAACAGGTTATTTGTGCTTTTGTATTGAATGAGTATTTAATGCATTTTGTATTGAATGAGTATTTAATGCATTTTGTATTGAATGAGTATTTAATGCATTTTGTATTGAACGAGTATTTAATGCATTTTGTATTGAATGAGTATTTAATGCATTTTGTATTGAATGAGTATTTAATGCATTTTGTATTGAACGAGTATTTAATGCATTTTGTATTGAATGAGTATTTAATGCATTTTGTATTGAATGAGTATTTTCCTCACTTAAGCATTTGAATCACTTTGTCCCATTAGTCCTCTTTTTCTCTGACCCTTGACCTTCAGACTGATTGATTTCTACATGCAGAGAGAGGTCTCTACCTCCACGCATAGGTAGTACCTAATTATGATCAGTTAAAAGTAACGCAATGGTAAAATGAGTGGTATCTCTATCATTTGTGAATAATAATCTAAACCTGGAACTCAAAAGCACATGGGCTTTAATACTTATGCAAGTAGTATATTTCAGTTGTTATTTTTAAGCAGACAAATATTGCATATATGCTCCTGAAAATTGTTAAAATATGTGTACATACCTTTTGTAATTGAGAAAATGATGGCTAATGATGAATGATGAGATGGGTGTTGAATACTTTAGCAAGGCACTGTATGTTTGCTAGCCAATATAGAGTTTATAAAGCCAAGGCACTGTATGTTTGCTAGCCAATATAGAGTTTATAAAGCCAAGGCACTGTATGTTTGCTAGCCAATATAGAGTTTATAAAGCCAAGGAACTGTATGTTTGCTAGCCAATAAAGAGTTTATAAAGCCAAGGCACTGTATGTTTGCTAGCCAATAAAGAGTTTATAAAGCCAAGGAACCCTAGAAGAAGCATGACACACAGGAGGGTCATTCCATGTCATTTAAACTATGGGGATCCATCATACCATCTCAGATTTATCTGATAATCCTTGAGACACCATGAGATGACATATCCCCAAACTATGCTACTATTACATCCATTATGTTATGGGTCAAATTGGCCCGCACTGTGTAAAGTACTGTTAGTATTCAATTCAACATAACTGGATCTTATTATACATATAAAGCAAAGACAAAGTTGTGTGTACTTGTTCTTCTGCTGGTAAAGTAGGGCAAGGCAATCAAGTTCTCGTGCAACTGAACCGTGTTCTGGACCATAAGCGCTTTCACTGATCTCCAGCGCCTGCTTGTAGAGCTGCTCTGCATTGTCAAACTTCCTCCATTGAACATAGATTCCAGCCAGCTGGTGTAGAGACTGTGCCACACTCGGGTGGTCTGGGTCCAGCGCAGTCTCACGGATCTCCAGGGAGCGCTGCAGAGGTGCTACTGCCTGAAAGCAAGAGCAGAAAAACGTTTTCCCCTCCTGTGCTTGGCCCTTTTTTACTGTTTACAGATACATTCAAGTGTCTACCATGGACATCTGACATCGTTTGAATCAGTGCTTTTCCATTTGTGTTATGAAATGTTATCACAGATGCCTTTTCATTTGCAAAAAATCTCCAAGATCACCTTGTTTCCCCCAACACCTTCCTCCCTGATCTTCCCTACAATATTCAAACCTGAGCCCTTCAGCTACTCTCTGGGAAATAAGGCTGAAATTGGACTTCTTTTAATCAGGGGATTATCTCTAGTCTTGCCCGACAGCCTATTAATCAAGCAACCCATCACTCAGAAACAGTAGAGGCCCTATTCTTGCATAAGAGCTAAATTGATTTGTCTGCCATGGTAATCTACTAAAGAAACAGGTGGGCCGTCCTTTACAAAAAGCCTTTTTAACTGGAATGTGTGGCATCTGACCCAAGGTGTAAATCTCTGCCTTCACATCCATCAAGATACAATTTAAAAGAATATGTAGAAGGACACATAAATTATAATTAACAGATTCCCAACACTCTTAAGTTGACAGCATCTATGCAACCTGCGTTGAGTGAGAGCACAGTCACCCTCTCTTAAATTCACTCCTCTTCCAGGTCTACAGCACCATTGTAACCTGCGTTGAGTGAGAGCACAGTCACCCTCTCTTAAATTCACTCCTCTTCCAGGTCTACAGCACCATTGTAACCTGCGTTGAGTGAGAGCACAGTCCCACAGTGGATTCAAACTTGCAACCTCAGACAAGGGAGGTGGCATGTTAGTTATGAGGCCAAAACCCATGACTGCTAGCATCTGTTGCGGGGAGTGATGTTTACTCACTGCACAGCTCCACACCCGCTGGCTACCATTACATTGGCAGCTATTTCAATGCTTGGATCTCAAACAAACATATTCCACACTAATTCATCTCATATGTATTAGCAGAGCAGAGAAAAACCATGTATGAGTGTAGTTGTGTGTGTGCCAATGTATGTCTTCAAAACCTTGTATGAGTGTAGTTGTGTGTGTGTGTGTGCCAATGTATGTCTTCAAAACCTTGTATGAGTGTAGTTGTGTGTGTGTGTGCCAATGTATGTCTTCAAAACCTTGTATGAGTGTAGTTGTGTGTGTGTGTGTGCCAATGTATGTCTTCAAACCCTTGTATGAGTGTAGTTGTGTGTGTGTGCCAATGTATGTCTTTGCGTTTCAAAACCTGAGTGAGCAGACCAAGGTCCTTGAGAAAACGGCCGAGCGTCTCATACAAGTTGGCCAGGCGTCTCATGCTGTCCTCAGTCTCACAGCTCTGCTCATAGCACTTCAGGGACACAAAGTATTCTGTTGCCATGGACACCTTATCCTTCCCAACAAACTGCCAATAGGTCAACAACTCTGAAAAATGCCCCCTATTAGGAGAGAGAGAGAAAAAAACTGAGTGACATCCCAGCGAATGATATTTAAGATAAGAAGTTAAGACCCAATCAATTAATCAAAGAATGAATGGCCTCGTCACCTCTTGTACAGATTCTGAGACACAAACAAATTCAGCAGACTTAGTTGGAGCTTCGTCTTATCCTCTTGTTGCTGTAGTAACCATGGCAACTCATCAGCTACTCGCCACGTCACCCTGTGTTGACTGCAAAACAACCACTGTCAGCTGTTTACCGTTCTTAAACTTCTGTTTGGACAGGATGTGTGCATATTTATTTTCAAGTTGACAACACAAATTGAGTTATGTTACCTGAGATGCTTGCTGAAGTGTTGGATGAGCCTTTCTCTGTATGTGGCCACCGTTTCCCCTCCGTCCAACAGCTCAAGTCTGACTGCCTCACATGCCTACACACAACCATGGGACAATATCATGATCGATATCATGATCGATATCAAAACCAACAAGAGGGATCCAATCATGAGCGTTGACCTCAATCTGATCTTATAATCCAATAACTATGTCTTATGCCTTAAATTTGCCTTGTTTCACACATTTATTGAAATTACCACAACAGATCACACCAGTTATACTATACAAACAAGGGCTGAAGCATGGGTGAGCCCTCGTGAGATTTCAACTACGTTATTGCCCTCTAAAGTTAGTAGCTATGCTGGTGACGCTGAGAAAAACATGAGAAATGTCCCTTTGAATCTTGATTAAAACCTTCACACCACTTTATTATACAAATGAAACATCAGCATTGACATAATCCTCCCAAACCCCACCACAGCCATTCACTTATTCTACCCCATACTCTGTGCTAGATTTACCTGCAATGTAAATAATTGCCACCATCGACATAGTTTTCTCTTTTATTGTTCTACTTACCCTTGTAACCCATGAGCACACTGTATACCCACTAAGCTGAATGCTCTCTAATACTTGAACGCTCTCTCCCCACCTTATCAACTATCAATTTTGTATGCATCATGTATATACCATGTTATGTTGGTATGTATTGTGTACATTTACGAAATGTATGCTAGCATGCTCACCCTGATACGTATATTAATTCATCTGCCATGGTTCTGTTCTGGGAGACCGCCTGAAACGCACCTGTAGGTGTCTGTCCTGAAACGCACCTGTAGGTGTCTGTCCTGAAACGCACCTGTAGGTGTCTGAAGTGGATGATGCCACAGCCCAGGGTCAGGACCAGCAGGTACTCCAGTCTGAAGAGCCAAGAGGAGAGGGTGGGGAAGGCCAGCTCTGGCAGTAACTCCAACAGCTCTGACTCACTGACTCCATTATGACTGGCATACAATAAACAGAGCAACTGTGGAGATAAAGACACATTCTCAAAACAAACACATTTTTATCATTATTCATATTTATTTATTCAAGTCAATTAAATTTGTTTATCTGTTCTACACTGGCATAAAGCCCCAAGACCAAGCATACAAGTGACAAAATGGAAGAAAAACTCTTTTTAACAGAAAGTAATTTTTTTGGGGGGGGGGGGGGGTCACCTGTTTCATAATGTGTCTCTCTTCATCTGTCCTTAGCGAGTCTAGCATCATCCTCAGGCCAAATTGAAACAGTGACACTGTATCGTGACACATTACACACTGCTGAAGAGTCTCCTCCAGCGACCAGCCAAACCTACTGCTATAAAACACACCACATATCACACTACTTTATTATCATTATTATTACTACTACTACATCCTAGGCATCACCTAGTATACCTTAAACTCTGCCTAGCAACACCCTGGCAACCACTTTCTACAGTAGAGGCATTGCACAGCAGCAGTTTAATGTTGACCTCATACCATATTTTGCCAACTGCCTGTAGTGGCTGGAAATAAGTAATACGTTTATATCCCCCCCCACCCTCTTTTATCGTAGTATGCCATACCCCTGTCCACTGCATCTTTTCTCAGTCATCGCCAGTCTACTAGGGAGCAATGGTATGTTGCCAGCTGGGCACACCCAACAAATCAGGTAGGATAAGAGAAGAAACTGGGGAGCATGGTTTGAAGCAGGGGGGCAGGTTTCGGAGAGTTAGCTTCAGCCAGTTAGCATCCATAACCAAGAACAAAGCTGGAACGTTATTTTACATCTAACAAGTAAGCGTGTCAATCAAGTGCTCAGTCAGCAACCCCTCTGGGCTTTAAGTGTAGACTTAGCCCATACAAGCATATTGGAATACATTTTATGTTTTGTGTGAATGTGAGTAGCATTTTTTCTGTTGTACTTGTGTCTTAACATAATACACATTTGTAATGGGTGTAAAAAGCTGATTTTCTGGTGTGCGAAGTTGCCTTTTGGCATTGAACTTCCGCTATTATTTTGATGAACTGTGTCTATATTTGCCTGGAAATTGTATATTTCATACAATTTATTTTATTTTTGTTCTTTAATAAAGAACTTGATTGTCTCCATGCCATAACAGGCTCTGGGCTCTGTAAAGCGCCTAGAGATAATTGTATTGTTATGGCGCTATATAAATAAAATTGAATTGAATTGAATTGAATAACACAGTCTCTCCGTTCTGAATCTTCAAGTTTGTGGTGGCCGCAGTTCCCCTAGGCTTGAGGCCGGTAACATGCCAAAAGCATTTTATTGCTTATGACTTCAGTCATCACTCATAACTTATGACTGAAGGCGTAAAACCAGGCAAGTTTCCTATATACCTGGCCAAATCCAAACAAAAGTTTACAGTTCTGGTTGGTGATGCTTACTCTGTTATAAGTCTGGCCAAGAGGGTTGTTGATACTTACTCTGTTAAAAGTCTGGCCAAAAGGGAAATGTATAGAGCATTACAAGTAGGTGCAGACCGACAGTGTCTCTCCAATTTCTTCTCCTGTTAAAAGACAGCCATGTTAAAGCTTCACAAACACGAATGTCATACAGAAACATGTGTACACAAACCAACACTAACACGCACCTGTTCTTTGCTGAGGTTAATCTCAGCTGTCATACAGTGCATGGTGATCATACTCCTTATGTCTTTGCTGCTCAGGGGGTCGAGGTGTACTGTAGGCCACAGCCTAGAGGAAATCACCACATAATAGTCACTTAAAATTACTTAACACATTTAAAAGCCAACAAGAAGGTGCTTCAAAGTGATTTACAAGACTAAGAAAAATGTAAGAAGTCCATAAATAATCAAATGCAAAGAGAATGACATCAAACAGAATAATTTGCAGAGAACAAAAAAAAAAAACATTCAAGAGATGAAGAATAAAACTGGAAATAATAATTTGTGGCAAGTGTGGGAAAGGACCCAACACAGGGGACTATTGCACAGGCTAGGAGTGAGAAAGCTTTATATTCCTTTATTTTTCAGTCAGTCCTAAGGACTAAAAGGAGGATCTGATTAGAAAAGCAAGGGACAGTGAAAAACAATGTGACAGTCTTCATTAATTATAGGTGTTCATCCAGGTACAGCCTAAAACAAATAATAAAAGATCTACATTTAATCATTCCAAATGTAATAATAATAAAACATTTAATCATTTCTAAATGTAGTAGGTAGCCAGTGGAGCAACGTCAGATCTAGAAGTGGGCAGCGGTGGGCAGCGGTGGGCAATTCCCACCTACATTTCTGCTCTGCCCACCCAAATTCATTTAATTAAATTGGTCAACTTTATTCTATTCTGATTCTATTCTGATTATCTGTCACTTCTATCCATCTATCCATCTATTTGACTGGACTGAATCACTTCATGCTTATACCATGTTGAAGCACAGCCACTGTTAGTTATTACACTGGAAATAGATTGATCAGAACTAACTCATTTCCAATATATTTTTTATAATTTACAAATGTATTAGAAAGTGCAAATATGTACAGTCACATCCATATTTGTATTCCCATGAGTGTTTGTGTTCTCCATACCTCCAGGCCGGTGGGCACGTCTCCACATTGACTGACACCAGCACTCGGACATTAGCAGGCAGAGGGTCAATCAGCCATTTCATGTTTCGCTCTGCATTCTACACAGACCACAGAATTTAAATTAATACAAGTTCCTTAATCTACCATAAACATAAATCTCTCAACAAACAACCAAAGCAAATTGTTGTTTTTTCCAATTTAACACAGAGTTCACAAGTGAGGAGGTCCAATATTGATGTGGGCACAAATAAACATATATTCATGTGACAGGATGACACGTGACAGAATGACAAGATTGCCTTAAGGTACGACTAGATCCAGACAAAATGCACGTCTGCGTATTGTATCTCCTTTATTTGCTAGACATGGCTCTTCTGGGCACAGATGCAATAACTGTATGGTTTTTATCCACTATACTATTACCACCAAAATGGACCCCAGCCGGTGAGAATGTGCACCTGTATCTGATCGACGGAATCAATGACAATGATAATATTGCCATGACGACGTGCTGATAAGCGTTCCAGCCAGCGAGGAAAGTCTTCCAGGACCTTGCATGGGTCCATAGTAAGCCCTGATATGGACCAGAAGTGCTGTAACAGCTACAGAAAACACACACATCACAACTACAACACAGCTACAGACGTAAATGGTAAAAACCTGAGCTCGCCAAGACAAATTATTACATGCACATCAGATTAAATATTAGGTAACTTCGAAAAATATTTCTTGGCTTGGTATCACACAACCCTTCTGTATGGCAATGCATTTACCTACACTCCTTTACCTTGACAGTAAGACGCTTGATGATGAGCACAGGCTCTGCACTTGTAGTTGAAGGCCGACCAACAAAGTGATGGAGAATGACTGTGTTGGGAGAGTTTCTTTGCTGCAGTTCAATCCTGTGGAGCATGTATATTATCAAAGCCTGTCCATACAGCTAACTGCCCTGAAATGCCATAACCTTAAGTGCAAATGCAAAACCAATCTGGGGGTTGAGGTGGTGTAAAAGTACCCAATGTTTACAAAAATCATCTAAAAAGCAACTGAAGGGTGCTAGGGTGCTAATTGTCCTTCAGGTTTTATGGCCTTTCCGTCGCTGTTACTGCACTTTGCAAGGGTGTCGTACAACTGGATTCTTTCAGCATTGGTCTTGGCTTTAAACCTAACTGCTTCCTGCACTGTTGGTAACCTGTCTTTGCTGAACTGAGAACCATGAAACCATTTCGTTTGTTTATGAGGCACATTGTTCATAGATCACTTTTGATGTCTCTGCTACCTTCTCTGTGGCATGGTTGCGCTGCCCAAACCACAACAGCACAGCCGACACATGAAAGCAGCTCTCATTAAATCCAGCTGTGCTGTTACAGTGGCCACCCAACACAACCCCTATCCTTATGGATGGCAACAAGGGGCTTCAGCTATGGCTAACCTCTATGAATGATATACCTGTTGTAGGAGTTACAACAAACCCTAGAATAGACAGATTGAAAATCATTTCATGGCTTGATCAATAGTTTAGAAAAAATATCAGTTGCAGACCATAGTAGCTTTATCTAACACCATACTAGGTACATCAACACAATAGATATACAGTTTTAAAACTAAAACAGTGACGACAGAGGTTTTTTTCCCCAATACCATTTGGCAAGCAGGACAGATTTCCCTGAGCCTGGTCCACCAGACACCAACAGTGGGGGAGTGGGAGGAGGAGCCGCCACCAGGTCATTCAGACGAGTTAAATACTGACAAAGGAAAACAAACTCTATTAGTCTCTGGAAGTTAGTTAGGATAAGACTGGTATTGGGCAAAATACAAGTGTCGAGCCTGACGCACATCATTATAAAAATGTAAAATATAAAATTGGAATCTTTATACAAATGATGTGCATGATGGTTCCAGTGAAGATAGCGGCGTCGTAAGATGGGAAAGTCAATGCCCTCTGATCATTCATGGTTTTTATATATTTAGAGTAAATGTAACTCTAAGTTTATCAAAATATTTAGTTTATATTGTGTAGCACTTTTATCCACGCAAGAAACTGATGTTTTCTGTTCGTTTGGATGTTGGTCTCAATGAGTTAGGAGTACTTCTCATTTCTCCCAGACTTAGGTGCTGCTTTAGTGCTAAGGGACTTTGTGAATTACTCTTAGACGTCCCAAAGTTAGTACTGACAAGCCCATTATTTTGGAGTTTCTAAGGCTACTTTAGGAGCTACTTTTAGCCTTAACATGCTTTGTGAAAACGGGCCAGTTATGGTTATGGTTGTGAGGACCTATGACATTATAAAATAGTAATACATGTTCAGTCTAAATGAAAATCTAAGAATTGTGATATCATACATCTGTATAGTAAATAACATGATGCTTGAACATTCACAGTGGCTTATATAAGCTTGTTTAACATTCATTGCCTCATGACAAACTTTCATCAGACTAGATAAACCAAACAGTTTGACCTTTTCTTGAACACATTTTCTTGAACAACTTTTTGTAAATCTGGTCTGTAGAAGAGTCCAAGAAATAGTCTAAGACGAGTTCAAAAAGGTTTCTCAAAAAGTCTGGAAAGGTACAAAGATAAACTTGAAATGTATCCTTTGTGGGAAACAGAAGAAAAAAAAAAAGAACTTTGACTTTAGGTCAGGTCATTAGTTAGATCCAGCTTAAAACATAAATGCCTTTTGGGTGTTTACTCCACTCCTTCCTTATACGGTCATAAACCAGTGGAAATGTGACTGTTTCCTGGCAATAATATTGATTAAGGTTTCTACGCCATTGTACCAGTGCCTCCTGGTGCCCCCTAGAGGCCTCCAAAAGGATCACCACTGATGCCAAGTCATGTCAACATAGAGAAAGAACATGAAACATTTCAGGGACCGAAAGAGGAATTAGAAGTTAAAGCAAATAAGTAAAAAGCAAACATGACTCAAGCAGTGCTAGGAACATATATTTAGGAGTTTGCTTCTAACAGATCGAAGGGAGAACATAGTTGCTCTTTGGAACTATTAAGACGATGCACAGGACCCTAAAGCACCAGGTATGATGGTCATGGCCTGAGTGCCGTTGTATATGGCATTCCAGACTAATTTTGGCTGACTGTGTTGCCATATCCATCCAGTTTGAAATTGAACTCATCCATTAATAAATAATGCATGTAGTTGTACATGTAATTCCAAATTTGCTTCAATGTATAGGTTTTGACACCATGTAGGCCCCACGAGCTCATTCAAACGTCAGGAAATAATAATGCAGGAGGCAGGGCCAGATTAGATTATCCAGTATAGCTGTTATGTTCTTACTGTTCATACCCCATATATCTTATATCATACTGTATATATCCTATTTTATTTTTGTTATACCACTATACATATGCACATACTCTGCACTCTTCTGCTTTTTGCACTTCTGGTTAGATGCTAACTGCATTTCGTTGCCTCAGTACTTGTACTCTGTGCAATGACAATAAAGTTGAATCTAATCTAATCTAATCTAATTTTAAGGCCAAATTGCTCCATAGTGTTACTTTAACTTCATCTCTGTGGAAAATTAAGCACAAAATGGCAAAATGTATGGAATAGAGGGAGAAAAGAAAGGAATGTTGAGTGACAGAGAGAAACCTTGTCAAAATGAAGGTGGGTTGTAGAGCTGCATATCTTCTGATAGGTTTCAATCTGTTCTTGTTCATCATGTTCGTCCCACAGAACATCACTGGCCTCCACCTCGGCTTGGTCCTCCAACAGATCCAAATGCTCACCGTCATCAACTAGCTTCAAGCCCAACAAATCCTGGCAGCAAAACAGAGAAAGAATTGTATACTTTTCATCACCTGCTTACAATGTAATATTATTTTTGGAATGTATTGTAATCCAGCAATGTAAACACATTTTTCTCATTTTTGAGAGATATTTAAACAAAACAATTGGGATCTAGCCTAGAGTTGTTAAGAAAAGGCCCACCAGCCTAATTCCCGACCGTTTCGAAGGTTGCCCCATCAAAACATCAATAGATTCATATTAGGTCAGTCCCTTGCAAATGAAATACATCAGAAACCAAACATCTAGGATTCCCTTGAAGTTTCAAGATAACCCTGGGGAGAAATTAAGATTTGGAGCATTTTGAGCGCCCCCTAGTGGCCAACTTCAAACTTCCCAGCTTCACAATTCTGTTGGTGTACTCTACCCTCCCTAAAGACTTTTTATCAAGTACGTTTGATCTAGGACCCCTTCGAAATTGAGACCTATAAAGGTTGGAATTTGCGTTTTCAAAGGAGGCCCCTTGGCTCCCAAAACAGGTGAAGCTCTAACTCTGGTCCAAGTGGTCAATCTCAGAAGGATTTTTTAAATTAGAGTACCATACCCATTCTACAAAAAAGTTAAAAAATTAGCGAAGGTTAGCAATTCAGCCCACCTGGTTTTGTCTGAATCTCTCAAAATGAGCTCCTGAACACACAGTAAAGGAAATGTCTAACAAGGTTAGATCACGGTTCACACCTGCTTTATTATTTTCTCCAGTTGATGGTGGATCAGAGCAGCCCCGTCCTCTGGAGATCCAGCGTGGTCCACTACCTTAAGACAAGATTGGGCCACAGTGTATTAAAGTACAGGTTTAGTCCTGAATTATAATTGAACATTTGGAGCATAATTGAAGATGATACATTTCAAAACACTTTCATAATAATCACTCTGCCATTTTCATTTCTTTCTGTAATTCAGGTTTGGGGTCTGGGGATTATTAGCTGTGTTCTCAGTGATTCCAAACTTTTGAGGGGTAGCGTATGTTACTTGGCCCCTTGATCTTAATCTTCAATCTGCACAGCACGGCCCCCTTTTTGTCTGCATTTATAATTAAGTTTTCTAATGGGATTATTGCACTTACCTTGATCTTTGCATTTTTGTCTGCATTGTTGACCCTTTCCAGCAGTTCTCTGGTGGTCCCACTGATGCTATCTTTCCCATCCACTGTTCGAAGGTACAATAGGAGAGGCCTGGAGTCTGGGGTCTTGACAAAAGCCTCCTCTGCGTCCTCTAACACATAGCTACAGAGACTACCAGACAGGTACAAAAAGAATATGGGGCTTTAACCTAAGTGGCAGTTCTACAGCAGTCACAAAAACCCACTTCATCCCCGTGTCGGACAACACTGGGACTGGTCGTCGTAATAGATGTTTAGGTTTACCATGTGAATTTTCTAAACCTCGAACTGCCCTCTGTTAAATATGAAATTGGACTATAGGACAGGGATAATGTGCTATCTGATGCAAGGACGAGCACACACCCAAACACAAAACAGTTGGGTATTTTCATGATATGTTGACCGACATATTGTTCCAATAAACATCTGAAGGAATATCCACTATGGCCAAGTCTGAGAAATGCAGGGCAAAGTCTTGGGAGCCTTTGAATCTAGTAGTGTCACAACTGAATCAAAAAACTGCATGACAGAAAAACTGAAGTGGAAATTGTTATTGAATTGAAGGTGTTAATCAAGTCAATTATATCAGCTGTTATCAAAGATTGAAATTTGTAGTTCATGGTTTAAATGCCAACACCAATAAATAATTTCCTGAATCCCACACTCTTCTTACAACTGCACGAACTGAGGATAAAATAACATTTCTGGAGATTTAAAAATTCAGACCAGATCCTTACAAAATGACAAGGACAATTCAGCATCATATCACGGCTGACCTGTTAGCAGAGGGTTTAAGTATCATATCACAACTGACCTGTTAGCAGAGGGTTTAAGTAGTAAGACACATATCGAGCTCCTCTCCATCTCTCGTCGCCGTTCTGCAACACTGGCTGTGTCCTCGGGAAAATACACATTCAGATAGAAGTGGCCCAAGCGCTCACAAAGCCTCCGCAATGTGGGAGAATACATCTGAAGGAAAAAGGGGGAAAATAGAATTAGAGTATACTGTTCACCACACTGGCTCAGTTTGATGCACATTCTCTTAATACCAACTTCAAATAATTGCTTTCATTTTAGAGGCCTGAGAAGCAAAGCAAACTTTTCAGAGAAACTGTGTGAGATTCAAGTAATATGAGGTGTGGACAAGTTGGTTGCTTGAGCTTCACCTAACCTTCCTTTTATCCACTGATGTTGGTTCCCAAATCGTGTCATTTTCCCCATCTAAACAGGCATGGCTTCATGTGAACAATCAGGTGAAATTAAGGGGGACTTCCAAAGAGCTGTCAGCCATAATACTAGAAGCTGCCAGAAAAATATATATATATTAGGCACAATCCAAGCAAAGCTGGACGTTTTTTCTGTAGCAGTTGGTGGATGGCCGAGCATTTATCACAGAGTGTACATTATAAGTTGACTGTGCAATAACATTATGGGGTTAAACTGCACCAAGCTGGCAGTAAATGGGGCTAAGATAGCCGAGAATTGTTTGTCAAGAATCGCGATATGTCCAGGTTAACCCTCTGAAGTCTCAGTAACAGCAGGACAGCATAAACACTCACTCCCTTATTCGTTTTCCTACTCACATGCTAAAGACTTTGTCATTGCCTGTGGCTTTAATGAAGGATATAGACTTTGCAGCAATCCACTGTAAACAAAACGCCACTAAGCATGTCTTGTATTTTGAGGCAAGCCCTGCCATTAGCAAGGAGATAAGGAATTCCTTCGAAGGAGATGCAATGCATGTCCACTTGTCCGTGCAACATGTGAACAGAGGCATGGTGAGTTGGAGTAGCCAATTTTATTTTTATGAAACTTTAAAATTCCAAGGTCAATGAAATTTAGTGCACTATGGATCTAAAACGTTATCAACACTACTAGTACATTTAAATATTTGAAAATATCACACAAGGAGATTTGCGTGTTGTGTAGGCGTATTAATGTATTTAGGATAGGCTAACGTTGTGTAGGCATATTAATGTATTTATAATAGGCTAATGTTTTTAACATAACTTATTTGGTGTTGTGTAGGTGTATTGATGTGTTTAGGATAGGCTAACGTTTTTAACGTTTTTAACATAACTTATTTGGCAGTGGTGGTATGACGAGTTAGCCTGACGATGTCATACTCATAATTCTAGTCAGAATATGAGTCTGATATCTCTCCATTGGGCTGTGATTATGGGGCGTGTTTCAACCGAACCAGGAAAAAAAATGCATCTTCGCTCAATTGGATATACCTACAACCAATCAGAGTAACGTAGTATGACCATAACGTAGACCATCTGGGCCAGCTGATACATTAAACTTTTACCGGATCCCATAGGAAGGACGGCAAAAACATCTTTTCGATCGACAAATGCCTTGATCACGTTTCTCTGTTCCTCTTTCAAAATGAATGTGCTGTCAATGTCTTCTAAAACAGACTCGAATCTCCACATTTCAGCTCTCCAGCGGCAGCCATGTTTTTTGAAAACAAATTCAACCCAAGCGCTCTTTGGTGACGTGGTTGATTACGTTACGGTTGATCATCTGTCCATCATCGTATAAAGCCCGCCCTGACAATTTGATTGGTCTATCTATCTCCTCACAGATTTTTGTGAGGAGATAGTTTCTCCCCAATGGAGCGATGCCAGACCGAACTTCCCAACCTAAATTTTTGTGGGCGGGGCTAAGTTCGTCTGGCATCCAGGCTAATGACGAGTAGCAATACGCCACATAATTAAAAACAAACTAATCTTGAGTTTCTGTGTGCAGTAGGTAATGTTACATGCTTCATAAGTTATAGTTATATAACTACAGTCATAGTTTGCTGTGTGCTAGTGTGGGCTTAGGCTACTCACTGTATGAATGGACTGATTAAACGCTTTTATGCGTACAGCATAAAGCAAGACCCTAGAGAATCTCTTCAAGTCACCAAAACAGTTAGTCACTGTGGTTCAGTTTTGCACATATTCTAGCACATACGTATGAAAAACTACCCTTTACAGTATGATTATAATACAAATGTAAATACAAATCTGCCATACTACCTTCATGTACAATAATATGTACTCAGAGCATGTCAGAACCACCAAAGCGCCTGAATCAAGCCCCGGACTTCTGGGGGTTAAGTAATCACCCCAATGGCCAAGGTATGTGTATTTGTACCTCTATAAAGTATGTGTATTTGTACCTCAATAAAGTGATGGAGCTCATCTCTGGTGTCCTCTGTGTGGATGACATAGCACCGCACTGTGTTGCTCCAGAGGCCTTTAGAGATATGAGGAGACACCTGCAACAGGCTGGCCACAGCTGTATCCCAGTCATCTAGGAAAAACACACACACACACCATCAACCACATGCACATTGTATATGTGTAAGTATCTTATGTAAACCGGATAATCATGAAGACTCTCAGGGGGGCTGAATACTGTTGCAAGGCACTGTACCTGGTATTACAACACATCCCAACACTCAGCTTCAGTGCGAGTCATTTATTACATTTAGTTACTGAAGTTATTACAAATCTGCCAAATGAAATTTTTTGGCAAATGTATTTGTGGGATCAGAAGTTGCAGATGTTTACATGTGTGGTAAATGACCTCTGTGGGACATTGTTATGGTATGAAATGTGAACGCATGTATAACACACACACACTATGTGTGGTAAATGACCTCTGTGGGACATTGTTATGGTATGAAATGTGAACGCATGTATAACACACACACACTATGTGTGGTAAATGACCTCTGTGGGACATTGTTATGTTATGAAATGTGAACGCATGTATAACACACACACACTATGTGTGGTAAATGACCTCTGTGGGACATTGTTATGGTATGAAATGTGAACGCATGTATAACACACACACACTATGTGTGGTAAATGACCTCTGTGGGACATTGTTATGTTATGAAATGTGAACGCATGTATAACACACACACACTATGTGTGGTAAATGACCTCTGTGGGACATTGTTATGTTATGAAATGTGAACGCATGTATAACACACACACACTATGTGTGGTAAATGACCTCTGTGGGACATTGTTATGTTATGAAATGTGAACGCATGTATAACACACACACACTATGTGTGGTAAATGACCTCTGTGGGACATTGTTATGTTATGAAATGTGAACGCATGTATAACACACACACACACACACACACACACACACACACACACACACACACACACACACACACACACACTATGCGAACAAACAGAAATAAATGTCCACACCCCTGCTGACGTTGGCGAAGGGTCCCTCCACATCCATTAGACTGTGAGCAAACTCTGGTCCCCGGTAGCTCTGCTGGAGCTGCATCATGCTGCCCATAGAGGGCTCACTGCCCAGCGCTCCCCCGCCCCAGTACTCACACTGCATGCCAACCGCTGGAGCCGGGCAGAGAGAGGAGGTAAACATTCATCATACAAGCAATTCAATGAAAGCAATATTATGGTCATGATAAAGAAAAATTTCATGTAACTGACCGTTACCACATTTACATCTTGTAATAACATGTCTTTTAAACAAAAGGAGTGTAATAATAATGCCTTCACCAATAAGACCACTTAACAGCATACAGCAATTTTCCACAGTTTGATGTATGTTTTTACAGGTTTTTATATTTTCCTTAAAATGCATTTTGATTGTATATGGTTATGTGAAGGACAGATTAACGCAGCTATCATTCCCACTAACTGCCCAGGTTATGGACAGGTTAGTTCTGTGGACCAGGATGATCCACCTGCCAAAATGTAAAAAAAAGCTTTCACATTGTGACATCACAAACGACATTGCCCAAAAGACACCACAGAGCGTGATAGCAAGCTTTCATCTGAACCCACTGTGGTGGTGTTGGTCCTGGCAAGGTTTTTGCATGCCTCAAATTGTCTGTTTTTAATACATTCTGAATGATCAATAATGACTGGTCGGTCGTACATTCTGAATGATCAATAATGATCAATAATGACTGGTGGGTCGTACATTCTGAATGATCAATAATGATCAATAATGATTGGTGGGTCGTACCGGTCACTGTGGTTTGGTTCTCTTCGGAGTCAGAGTCGTCTGGCTCATATACCTGGACACCTTGAGCCTGTAGCCGCTGCAGCTTTGACTCTAGATCCCGCTTTGCTCGCAAGAGATCCTGAATTTCCTTCTCTTTTGTTTCCCGGAATATCTGTCAATCAGAAATGAATATGAAGAAAAAGAAAGAAATGAATATCTGGCCATGAAGGCAAAATAATTTGTGAATAGGCATAATCATCTCTGGAAGTTTCCCAACTGGCTAATCATACCAGAGACAATTAACCTTTCTCCTGTGTGGTCTTCACAATAGACACCATAATGTTAAGACACCAGATTCCATTAAGGTGGGACTTGCACCAATTAACTAAATTTCATTGATGAAAAAGAGGAAATAAAAAATGAGGGTGCCTTCAACCTTGAACTGTCGCTTGACCTTGTCTCGGTCATGTTCAAATGTAGAGGCCCTCTCCATGGCCTGGTACTTAGCCTCCACAGCACTTTCTTTCTCACGCAAGATCTTCTGATAGGTTTTCTGCAAAGCCTTTAGAAGTTGATAAAGCATTTGTTAATTCATTTGTGTATGTTATTTCAAACAAAATTGCTTAGTCTGAATTCAGCCTCCTACCTGTAGCTCAGCACGCAGTCGCTTGTTTTCTTCATCCAACTTGGCCTCTTTCTTTTGCATGGACGCAACCTCGTTATTCTTGCTGACTCTGAAGATTTCATAGTCTTTACGAAGACGCTCGTATTCTGCGGTGTACTCGAGGTCCACAGACCCAGTGGATTTGAAGCTGGCGCCGATCACCCTGGGGCCGCGGCGGAAGGAGCTGCGCAGGAGACGTGCTTTGGGCTTCACCTCCACGGGTATCTCACACGCTTCGCCCCCCTCGCCACCATAGGCGTCTTCAATGACCTCACCGGGGCTCACCAGTGAAGAGGCCGTCCCCATGGTGACCACAGAGTAACTGCACGTAAGTCCTTCAGTTCAAGTCGATGTGCACATCGCTGACCACTGCTCCTGATTTATCTTGCATGATTGGAGACCGGCTGATCAACTGTAGCAAATGAAACAGTTATACTGACATTAAACTCAACTCTGGATGTTGACACTGAAGAAAAAAACATTGCTTGAAATGCGAGGTCACACATCAGCACATGAAACTGAATAGACACTGATACTACAGTAAATAATAACAGTCTCATTTCTGTCATTATCAATCACAATGTATAACCACTGTGTGATTAGTTCAAGCATAATTCTGTGTATGTATATTTAAAGCTTCAATTAGCTTGTCTCTGCCTTTTTAACTGTGGTTTATTAGACTACACATTTTAATGAAGGATTATATTACACAACATAGCTGTCAACAGGTAATCAGTAATCTCAAAATGAATTTTTAATGAATTAAAAAATGGGTTCCCCTGTCACAGGGACCTAGGGCCCTCACACTACAGTGCAAGTCAAACCGTACAACGGGGCAAGGGGTGGGTGGGGCGTGACATCAATGGTGTCAGGGCAAAGTGCTCATGCCAAATTCAATGAATGTAAAAAGCAACTGTGTCTTGACCATCAACACCCTTGAATCTGGCCTCAAGCAAATCAATTGCCAGACATAACGCCCTCGTTTGAGGTATCCACTATTCCTTCTCATTTTATCATCACATATGTCTGGAGTTTATACCAACCACATTGCAAGGGAATCTGATTAACTCTGTAGATGGAGTTCAAAAGAGTTTGTAAAAATGATGTGAAAATTGCTCAAATTTCAACATGTTGAGTAAATACAAACCAATGGGAAATATGCCTGACATGGTAAGGACAATGTCTCCAGCATAATCTGTGAATATTGTACTCTGTAGCAACCACAGCGATAAACTCATTCAGAAATGTTACGGGGCACCAGGGAGTCCACTGGCCACACCCAAGACAAATGACCGAAGAGTTATAACATTTTGCCAAACGTTTGCGTTACGGAACTGCTGCAGCTCGGTTGCGTGTTTATTCACACCACTGACGTTTCTGCTACTGCCCTGCTACTGCCAGCACTATCTTTCTGCATCGAGTTCGCCTTATGGCCATTAATACACAATCAGTTTGGTATCATCCACTGTTGATGAGTGGTCCAAAAAAGAAAGTTGACAGGTTGTACCCAGAATTACCTTAAAATATATAATTATTACATAAAATATATGTCTGTCATGTCTGTGACATATAGCCCAGACATCGAAGCTGCAGTGAAAGGTGTCAGTTATGTAATGTTGCTGGTATGATATGAATATGTGATTGATTTGCGGCTGCAACTCCAGATGTATGTCTTATACTCAGTGTACATGTTCTAATCTGTTAACATGGGCGCCCAAATGAGAATCGACAGGTAACGCAGCCACCATGCAACACAAGCAGTGTGAAACAGGCCTTAACACACACACACCGCTGAGCCGCAGCAGTGCCCACTCACACAGAATGCAGGCGATATGCAAGAAGTGTAACAGTACTGATACATGCCAGCAAAGCAAAGTTGTGTGTTCCAATCATTTCTGTTGGAGGCAGGCGATTGGGATTGGGCAAAGCGAGCGAATGAGGAGCGAAGTTTGTTGTGGTCTCTGGCGTTTTGAAAATTGCAGGATTATGCTGTTGTTCGGCTGCTTAATTTGCTAGAGGTTGACAACACCTTGGAGGGCCTAGTAAGGGGTTGTTGTTCCTGGTACATTAGATATTTAATCCTGGGCTTGACAGTTCTGATATAAAGACAGGTGACTGGATATACAGTGTATATCTTGATAACTAGCTTGCTAGTTCAGCCTGTTCGCCCACTCAAAGCAAAGCAAGTGTTTTGCTTCACCAGCATACATCAGTACTGCAAAGGCCGAAATATACTTCTACGACTCCGTTACTCCGTGGTTGACTTGACGGACTCGTATTCATTTATGGTTCTCCGACGGTTGTGGGTGTTGTAAAGCATTTTTTATTTTTTATTTTTTAAAGATGGCGGCGGACCAAACTCCGTAGATGGTCGTATTTGTACATAAAAGTTGTTTGTTTGTTTGCTTAGATTTTTTTTTAAGTTACAGAGAAATAGACACTGCAATGTAAAAATCCCGTTATTGTAACTGAAAAATACATCTGAGGGGATTTGCCTGAGTCTGAGCTAGCTATCTAATGTTGGCATACTACTACCCACAAGGTAAACAGCGATGTATTGACGGATTGACGGAGTCGGATAGTTAAAAAATGTGGGAGGTGCACGTCAGGCCACGGAGAGGTGCTCGGAGAGGGTTTGCAACGTCGAAGAGGGCTCTCCGTGTCTCCGTGTCTGGCTGGGTTACCTGTGGATTTTCATTTTGGCGCCCATGTTAACACGTTAGAGCATACACACTGCCTGCGTGAGACAGGAGTCTCAGATGTGAGTCATGTAGGCCTAGAATTTTGACATGAAGGCTATTTTTCCACGTGTGAGGTAAGCATTAAGAATGTGCTTAATGTCAGCAAAAGTAGACAGTAAAACTATGTTTTAATAATCACATTGACATCATACCAGCAACATTACATAGCTGACATATTTCACTGCAGTTTTGATCTGTGGGCAATATGTCACAGATAGGACAGACATATACATGATATTTTCTAACCATATTTGCAATTGCATGTTATGAAAGGGTAAAGTGGAGGCTACACGTGTAGCCTACTATATACAAGCCCAATGTAGGCTAGGATTACATTATATTGATAAGTTAGTAGTTTTCTGTTGCGCTCTCTCGCTCTTGGCCTCGCTCTGATCTTCACTGTTAGGACCACTTATCAACCATGGATGATACCAAACTGATTGTGTATGGACGGCAACTATCAAAGGCATACTAAATGCAGAGAGATAGGCCTGGTAGTAGCAACACCGCAGCAGAAACGTCGGCGGTGTAAATACACAGCTACCGGACGTAGGAGTACCACTACGCAGCTGCCAGACACATGCAACGATGGGAACGAACGGTGTGCATAAAGCCTGATTCTTGCTCATTCTCTCACTTTATGCGGGAGTCATGTCACGCATGATATGTGGTAGGCCTACTTTTCTTTTTAAACAAACCGCGGAGAACGACTGTTAAAACATCCAGACCTCAGATAACAGTTGACATGAGCATTCAGTTGGTTTAAATACCCCCAAGGATTATCCTATGTTGTAGATGTAGAGGATACATCGATTCCTACCTATTCTGACAAGATTGGTGGTCTAATGGGATGTGAACGTATTCCAAAGTAATTTCATTGTTGTATTGACTTATAACGTTCGTACTTACTGTGCCGATGATGATGTGTTTTTAGTTGTAAAATAAGTAGCCTACTGAACATCTCCCAGGCTATCGTGAAATGACGAATCTGCGACCCTCCACATCTGTAGAAGAAAAGGGTAAATCAAGCTAAAACATCAGCAATCGTCGCGTTAACGTGGATGCAAGTTGATCCATAACACTGGTTCCGTAGCCGGTGCTTTAACGTTTAACTGGGACGGACACAGTCCAAGTCACGGTTTCATCAGCAAAATAGCTATTTGTAAAGTTACAAGTCAATGACATGCAATTCAGAGTCATTATTCTTAAGTTTCTAGGCACTGACTGGAGTTATGCATTGAATCTTTGGAACAAAAAGTTTTATATTAGCCATCGTCGTCGTCCAAGTTATCATGTTAACATCAGCAGTAATCTTAACGTCAACTTACCCTGGTTCTTACCCAGTTTGCGATAAAAGTGGGTTTTTCTTAAGTGACCGCCATTGTCCATTTCATCATAGGAAAGGTCTGTCTGGAGCCCGTCTATCTGAAAATCCTAGGTCTGTCCAGACGCCTATATTTGTTCCAGTTTAATATTAAAGTCTCATCCAAAGATGTTTTATGTGAGTATAGACTTCAAACTGGCTCTTAATTCAGCAATGACAACTCAACTCGTTAGCCTCACTGACCGACCCTCTAACTATGTTGAAATCCACTCGAAGATGAGACGTGAAGTAAGCCATGTTAGTGAACGAATTTCTGTTCAGGAACGAATCTTTTCAGTGAACGAGAACGAATAGTTAATGCCCATCTTCCATCTCGTTGTCGTTGGTTCACTTGGCTTTTTTACTTTGTTTGTTTGCAGCAGACTTGTTAAAGTGCGTCGCGGGTAGGATTGCTCCCTGATTCGCCTGTGGAGCATAGGGGAGGGCTGTAGCCTAAATAAGTTAAATCAGGCTCTTATTGGTCAGGCTAGGCAAGGCATCTGAGTTCATCAAGGAGGGTGGATAACTTTGTAGCCTACTGTCCCTCTCCGCGACATACCATATTTATAAAAATTGCATATTGAAAAAGGAGTTAAGCAGAGAGATGTGGCGTGTCTGATTTGTAGGTTTGTGATAAATTAGACAGTCTTCTTTTCTGATCTGAATAAAACTCTTTGTTCTTGGTCACTCAGGAAAAATCTTCAAAATCCTCAGAAGTATGGCAGAGTGTGAAGCAAAAAAGGTTTATTTTGCCAGTGCAATACCAACATCTTAAACCTGAGCAAGTCTCAAGACTATACTGTGTTTTCAGAGGTTTGCATTCTTTTTTATTCATCTGAAGAGACCCTCTGGTCACCCTAAATCACCTATGGCCCTCCACATAGGATACATGTTGCTTTTTAATTGGAGTATTGGGGGCCCGGAAATGTTTTTATGTCATATTTGGTCAGTTATCAGTGCTTTCCCCTTATGGCCGAGGCCCTGCATATTCTAAAGTTTGGTTGGAAATATGTTAGAGTGTGTGCCGTGAGACAGGGGAGCCTAAAATGTGCCACTTTTAAGATAAGCATGAGTGTGCAGTAGGACAGGGAAGGCCCTCCAGGCCATCAGCCGGCATGCAGACAGTATCCACAGCCCCTAAGACTCTCCACACAGCAGTACGCCCAGAGCTGATCCACAGCCCCTAAGACTCTCCACACAGCAGTATGCCCAGAGCTGATCCACAGCCCCTAAGACTCTCCACACAGCAGTACGCCCAGAGCTGATCCACAGCCCCTAAGACTCTCCACACAGCAGTACGCCCAGAGCTGATCCACAGCCCCTAAGACTCTCCACACAGCAGTACGCCCAGAGCTGATCCACAGCCCCTAAGACTCTCCACACAGCAGTACGCCCAGAGCTGATCCACAGCCCCTAAGACTCTCCACACAGCAGTACGCCCAGAGCTGCCTGCCTGGGTCCATGGGATATGGTTTGGGGTCCTCCCTCGTTTGAATTGGCCTTGCACACTACTCACTGGCACAATGGGCCTAACACACTACCCACTGGCACACTACCCACTGCCACACTACCCACTGGCACAATGGGCCTAACACACTACCCACTGGCACACTACCCACTGCCACACTACCCACTGGCACAATGGGCCTAACACACTACCCACTGGCACACTACCCACTGCCACACTACCCACTGGCACAATGGGCCTAACACACTACCCACTGGCACACTACCCACTGCCACACTACCCACTGGCACAATGGGCCTAACACACTACCCACTGCACAATGGGCCTAACACACTACCCACTGCACAATGTGCCTCACTACCCACTGGCACAATGGGCCTCACACACTACCCACAGACCCGACGGGCCTCACACACTACCCACAGACCCGACGGGCCTCACACACTACCCACTGCACAATGGGCCACACTACCCACTGCACAATGGGCCTCACACACTACCCACTGGCACACTACCCACTGGCACAATGTGCCTCACTACCCACTGGCTCAATGGGCCTCGCACACTACCCACTGGCACACTACCCACTGGCACACTACCCACTGCCACACTACCCACAGACCCGACGGGCCTCGCACACTACCCACTGGCACAATGGGCCTCGCACACTACCCACTGGCACACTACCCACTGCACAATGGGCCTCGCACACTACCCACTGCACAATGGGCCTCGCACACTACCCACTGGCTCAATGGGCCTCGCACACTACCCACTGGCACACTACCCACTGGCACACTACCCACTGCACAATGGGCCTCGCACACTACCCACTGGCACACTGGGCAATATTCTAATGAAGAGTCCACTGTACACCTAAAATCCTTTTAAGTCTCATTCAAATGTACTGTATTGAGGATCATTGGTCTCTGCTTTGTGAGCAGGAAATAATTTCACGATAGACGATTTTCCACCAAATATGAACATATTGTATGAAGTTGATCTTAATTTGAACAATCACTTTGGTCATCCCCTAAAAGAGGGTTACTATGTCTAAAAATGTTTACAATCCCTACACCTTTTACCTAATATGGATGTAAACACCCTGAATTCTAAGATGAAAGTCTGCACTTTAATGTGTTTGTCATCATTCCATTTGAAAACCAGTGTTTTGGAGTGGAGTCAAAACAACATCTGTTTCAGAGACGGGACGGGACTGGACTGGACTGGACTGGACTTACAGACTGCACTGTGTGTGTATAGTCATTATGAATCCCCTTTTTGCCTCCTGTTACAGACCATACAGACTTAGGGACCAACTGAGTAGCAACAGGCTTTTAAAAATGTCTTTGTCTAGTGTGAGTGCAGAGCAACCCTCCTGTACCTTCACGGATTCACTCAAAGGTATTTTAATAATGTGAGTTAGGCACATTTGTCTTTTTCATTTTTTGCAGGACTATCATGTGTTGTTGCCTCTGCTCCATATGATGCCACCACCCACAACTACCCTCCTCACCCGGCTCCCACCACCTCCACCGCCTTTTACAGAATAACTAGCGGCATGGGTGAAAGTTTAATCCATTGTTAGGAATTACCTGAAATTTGTGTGGAATGTTATCTCCAAAACAGTTATCATTTATTTCACTACTTTTTAGATGTCATTCAACTTTTTACATCAACAGCTAAATAACAGTATTTCATTGTAACAAATACAGCAGTATATAGGTATGTAGTACTGTAGGTTATACAGTAGCACTGAAAAATAAATTACATTTCTATAACAGTATTATACTGTACTTAATTATAAAGTATGTCAAAAAATAACATTGTAATAACAGGGTACTTTATTTTACAGTGTACTAAAAACTACTGTAGTTAGTTTTATGGTAATTCTACCGTGGTATGAAATACAGAAACTACTGGATAATTGGTAAAATCATTTTGACAATTTTACAGTGAGTGACCATAAAAATAAATATTGAAAATAAAGAAAAAAAAATATGTAGCCATACAGTAAAAAACAAAAAGACATCAGAAGGAACAGTTTTTATAAAAAGTAGGCCATGGGCTTTATGTTTGAGGTGTGCTCAGAAACTTTGACCAGATCAGAAACATTGTTTTGAGAGCAATATAAAGGTCCATTAATATCAGACAATAGTATAAACAATGATTGCCTGCTACAGTTACCTCTTGAACACAATGGCCTATAGTAGACTAGCGAAAGCAGGCCTATTCCTATCGAGGTCATTCATTATCAAATTGTCATTCAGTGAACGACATTCTGCAGTACATAGTTTATTATGTGACTATTGATTTGGCCAGCTCTTCATCCGTTGTCTTTTGTTGGTGCATTATTTCGCACCACTCATCATACTCTGGGTTGGGCACACAGCAATTTAACACCACGTCGTAATGACCGTTACTGAGCCAGCTTAGCCAGATAACGGGTTTGGTTGTGTCCTCCTCGCCAAGGAAATGAACCATACTGGAGACAGTAGGACTTTCAAAACTTCCTCCAGTGGTCAGGTAAATATTCACATTGAGAAACTTGCTCATAGCCAACAACTCTGGATATCCAGCCCATACTCCTTCCTGTGAGGCACTGATAAGAAACTCCCCGATGTCCCCTTCAATGATGGAGTTAAAGTCCTCCAGGTGGTCAGCGATGTGATGCATTGTTTGTTCTCTCAATTCCTTGTGCATTGACTGGTCCCCATAGGCTGCCCTACTCACCGCCCTGTAGAGGCAGTTGCCATCGGGGATTACCTGGAACCGGTACTTTTGCCTTTCGTGAAGGTATGTATTTTGTTTTGTAACTTCCCACAAGTAGCAGATCACCTTTTTGTCGATCTCAGTTACGTTCGGATTCGGCGAGAGGGTGGTTTGAGCCTTGTCTTGGTGCTTTCCAGTAACTTCGTCAATGGTACCATTTGAGCCAGTGTCTCTTTTTGTCCACAAACGGTCGAGGCGGTTCGCTATCAAGTCTGACTGAGCACAATCACCGTAATGATAACCATTTTCTGAACTCAAGTGTTTTCTCTGAAACTCCCTCTGTGGATGGATAGGAGCCTCTTCACCATGCAGACGAGATATGATAATGTTTGCAGTGGATCTGTAGATAAATGGTTTTGAAGTATCCTCAAAAGAAAACGAAGCCATATTACCGGTCTGTTGTGTCCAGAGATTAAGTGATATTCCGCTGTGGCCACTGGCAATCCTGAAATCCGCAAGACTGGCCAACTATCCGGTACTGTGAATCGTTTTTTTTCTCTGGATAAGCCTACAGTTGGTCTCGTGTGATTGTTATGCTATCAGCACGTTGAGAGTAACCTGTAATGGCTTCGTGCGACTTCCCTTTTTAAACGTATCGCTTTATGGGTTTATGATGTAAATTATGCTTAAAGATGACAGCACCTTCTGAAAATAGGCTACCAATCACCACTAGTAACGTTACGTTGTTGAAACGTCTTCTCAGATGGATTTCAGTGATGACGTAGTAGTCCAAGTTTGGGCTCTTGACACACATGTGTTGCGTGGATGACGGCTGCGGCACGTCTGGACTTTCATTTCGGCGCCCATGTAAACAGGTTAGAGCATTCACTGCCTGCATGGGACGTGCGTCAGGCGCTCTTCAGCCGCGAGTCATCTAGAGTTTCGGCCTGGAGCCTATTTTTCACTGGTGAGGTAAGCTGTTCTCAACAAAAATAGACTACCGGTATGTAGATCTGTTGACAGTCATATTGACATCATACCAGCAACATTACATAACTGACACATTTCACTGTCATTTCAATGACTAGGCTATCTGTCACAGATATATAAATATGAAATTTGTAAACAATTTTTGCAATTGCATGTTATGAAAGTGGGACGTGGAGGCTACATGCCTACTATTTAGTCATAGCAGTAACCCAATGTAGCCTATAATTATGTCGACAGGTTAACAGAACATAAGGTGAAGGGCAGTCATTTTCTGGTGCGCTCTCTCCTCCTGAAGACTTTCTGGTTTTCACTTTTGGGACCGCTCATCAATGATGGTTGACACCAAGCTCATTATGTATTTGTGGCCATTATCAAAAGCAAAGCCAATGCAGAAAGAGCAGCAGTTCCCAGACGCAGCCGTCATGCAATGCATCTGGTGTGCAACAGGCCAGTACTGCGTCAGTGTATGCTTGGTTTGGACTGGTAGAGTCACCCGAGCTCCCCTCACACCACCCAGGCTCCACTCTGAAAGATGACCCAGGCACAGGAATATGAAGAATTTAGTTTAGTCATATTTGTAAAAATGTGAGTGATGTGAAGCTCTCTGGTATTCTAATGTAGGCGATGAGAACATATTGACATTAATCAGACTGCCAGAATATCTGAACACCTCTCTCCATCTGTATGCTGCCTGTGTATTTGTGTGTGTGTGTGTGTGTGTGTGTGTGTGTGTGTAGGCCTATGTATTTATGTGTGTGTGTTGTGTGTGTGTGTGTGTGTGTGTGTGTGTGTGTGTGTGTGTGTGTGTGTAGGCCTATGTATGTATGTATGTATGTGGGTGTGCCTCTATTAGTCAACATGACTATAAAAACCTGGAGCAACTGCTGTGCACAAGGTTGAAGCCAAAGGAGTGTGTGTGTGTGTGTCGTAACGCCTGTGTGTGTGTGTGTGTGTGTGTGTTGTGTGTGTGTGTGTGTGTGTGTGTGTGTGTGTGTGTGTGTGTGTGTGTGTGCGTAGGCCTATGTATGTATGTATGTATGTATGTGGGTATGCCTCTATTAGTCAACATGACTATAAAACCTGGGAGCAACTGCTGTGCACAAGGTTGAAGCTAAAGGAGTGTGTGTGTGTGCGTGTGTGTGTGTGTGTGTGTGTGTGTGTGTGTGTGTGTGTGTGTGTTTGTGTGTGGTTGAAGCTAAAGGAGTGAAGCTAAAGGAGACAAGTTCTTCAGGACTCCTTCAGAAAACCAGAATGTTTGAGATACAAGTCCCTCCCACATCGAACATAACATTACTTTTGAATGTAACATTGATGTAATAAATTAGTTGCTATGCCTGCTTAGTTAGTGTGAGGTGACCAACAGCTAGCTAGCCAGCTCTGTTTTAGAGTAAGAGGGAGAGAGAGACTCCAGCCCTAACTTAGTTAGGTGACCAACAGCTAGCTAGCCAGCTCTGTTTTAGAGTAAGAGGGAGAGAGAGACTCCAGCCCTAACTTAGTTAGGTGACCAACAGCTAGCTAGCCAGCTCTGTTTTAGAGTAAGAGGGAGAGAGAGACTCCAGCCCTAACTTAGTTAGGTGACCAACAGCTAGCTAGCCAGCTCTGTTTTAGAGTAAGAGGGAGAGAGAGACTCCAGCCCTAACTGAAGTTACAGATCTGAATAGCATGTAAACAACTGTTGGATTAGCGAGAAAGGGACTATCATATTTCATATATCATATATCATATACATGGATTAGCAAAAAAGGGACTATCATAAGTGTAAGGAGAGGGAGAAAGGGACTATCATGTAAGGAGAGAGAGCTATGAGTTTTTTTAGCAGAACCAGTGGAAGTTTGTTCATAAAAGTAACTTTTTTGTCTTGTTGTATTTTATAGGAAGTGGTATTTTGTCTTCACAACTCTGAAGCAAATTGCAGGCGCTCTGAACTGGAGCAAGGGTACTTTTTATTGCATGCTGGATATAAGTAAATAAATACATTATCTGGTTTATTTACTGTTTGTTTTCACAGACTGCACTCACATCACAATCAGGCAGTCACTTCTTATTTACACTTACATTTACATTTAGTCATTTAGCAGACGCTTTTATCCAAAGCGACTTACATATGTGCGACTTACGATGTATACACATTTTACATTTACACTGATGGCACACTGCACATCAGGAGCAATTAGGGGTTCAGTGCCTTGCTCAAGGACACTTTGACAGGGAATCGAACTAGCAACCTTCTGATTACTAAACGACTTCTTTACCTCCTGTACCACTGTCGCCCAGTTATTAGTCTGAGCTCTAGCGGCAAGTCCAGCCAACAAGACCTTGTAGCTGAGGCGGCAGCCAACCTGCAGCCCAGAGTCGACAGAGAGGAAAGAGGGTAAGATGTATTAGATTAGATTCAACTTCATCCTCATTGTTGGTCGAGATGACGTCACTGTTTATGGCTCAGTCCGAGCCACTGTGTTTTGTTTCCCATTTCTAGAGCCAGGACAGTAAATGTCTGTGAAGACACTGTGTGTATTTTTTCTGCTCAGACACTGGATTTAACCAAACCTTTCATGGCTCAGCCCATTATTCATCTTTGACCACACCTTTAACACTTTCCTGAAGCATTAATCATCTTTGACCTTTAACTTTTTTCCTGAAGCATTTCTACTGTCGCAACAATGCACATGCGCCAAACTAGGGTCCAATGTATGTATTATATAGGCGCTCTATAAATTAATGAAATTTAAGTTTAGTAACCAAACTACATGAAACATGTTTATTGTTAAAAGTGCTCATTGTATGAACATTCTGCACGCCGTTTTAAGGCCTGTAAATTGTGGGGTGTGTTCTATCTGGCTGTTTGCCAAAACCAATCAGAATGAACTATTCCCTCTTCTCTAACTCCCTTTAGACCCCCCCTGTGTGTGTGTGTGTGTGTGTGTGTCGTGTCTGGATCCCCTGACACCCCGTGCAGACGGACTCTAGTTTGTCTGGACCCGGTGAACCCCGAGTACAGATAGCCCTATCGTGCAGACGAACGCACTGTATCCGCACACTGTATCCGCACTCCCTCGAATCGGGGGTCCAAAGTGAGTAACCTCCGAATCCGATTGCTGTTGGTGTTCGTCTGCACGCTATCCGCATACCTAATCGGATTGCCCCACGTGATCGCATCATTAGACCAGCCAGAACAACAGACACAACCGGCATTATTTAATAACTGAATAGTTTGCCATGGCGCAGTGAGTTTGGCAGCCAGTTATAACAGCTCTCCAGTTTAAAAAAAAATATTCTTCCTATTACCTTGCTCCTTTTCCACGTGAATTTCCCTAACGGGATTAATACAAATGTATATATCTGTTGTTAGGAAAGGGATGACATTAACAAGCCACACTTTAATCTATCACTGTTTAATCTATTTGCATCAGACCATTTTTCAAAAAACAGTTTTTAAAAGTGTCAGCAATAGCCTATATGAGCAAATCTGACGTGAAAAGATTTTTTATTATAGACGGAAGTTTCAAAACAGATGAATGTTACGTTAGCTTTAGTCCTGTCAGACAACGATAGCGATAGCTACTAGCTAGTGTTAACGTTACTTCAGAGGTAGCCTACAGTACGTGAAGGACAAAGCCCTCAACAATAGCCTACATTTGTTGTTAGTAATAAAACCATGAAATTGGAAGCAATTGTAAACCATGAAACATTCAGGATCCACATCACTTGCATTGTGGTCTCTCCTGCTCAAGCTCAGCATCTCCATAAAGCACAGGCATTTAAACAACTCAGACATGTCATGTTGCACATTGCTTTGTTGCACTGTTCTAAACTCTTTATTATCAATAACAAATATAATTATTTTTCGCTTAACCTACAGTCTGCTCTTACCACTGATTTTATAAACCACCATAATGTGTTACTGTGCAGATTAAATGTAGGCTATGCGGCTAAGCTAAACGTTGCTAGTTGGAGCTCAACTACTGTCATATGTTATTTTGATAGCATGCTCCTGTCTTCTTCTCCGTTTTCTTCAGTTGTCTGTAGCACCAAAGCGCCACCAACAGGCGTGGGGGATGTACTACAGCTGAGTCAATCGGATTCACTGGGTTCATGTGCACGCGATGTAAAAATTGGGTAGGTGTGAAATAGGTGTGAAAACTGAACCCGGCTTCAGGCAAACTAGAGTCCGTCTGCATGGGGTGAGACTCCCTGAGATCCTCTGAGACCCCCTCCTCACCGGGTGTTTCTTGGAATGTGCCTGTGTCGTGACTTTAGTGCTGACTTTAACATCAGTGAATCATGTCTATGGCTAGGTTACTGCTGCCCGCCTGGTCTGCCTTTCCTAAAGTGAGACTGTCATACTGATGAGTTAATCCATGTTCATCTAAACATAAAAAATATCCCACAGCTTGAATCACCTTTACAGAGCCAACACGTGTGTCTAGGATGTTTAGAGCTCAACAGTCTCAAAGTGTGTCTTTGCGTTTTTGAAAACTGTGTTTACAGTTGATTTTATCCCAAAAATATAATAATACCACTCTTACTGCCCTCAGATTATTGTTGCTATAGTTTGTAGCATGTAGCGTGTTTTAGGTGGGGTAAAAATATGAAAATGTCAAGTCATGTATGCATGTCAAGTAACCTCAAAGACGCCTGACAGGCCTCATACTCCTGAGTGTTAAAGATGTCAAAGCAGGGATGACTAACAATGTTCTGCTCCTTAACACAGATAAAACTGGCATTATGAATGTAGGCCCTTAACATTTGAGAATTACACTATCCAGCCATCCTTGATGGAATCTCACTAACACCGAAGTGTCAGAGATCTCGGTGTCACTATCACTACCAAATCTTCTCATTTGACTTGTGCATGAAACAGATCTCAGAGATCTCGGTGTCACTATCACTACCAAATCTTCTCATTTGACTTGTACATAAAACAGATCTTAGAGATCTCTGTGTTACTATCACTACCAAATCTTCTCATTTGACTTGTACATAAAACAGATCTCAGAGATCTCGGTGTCACTATCACTACCAAATCTTCTCATTTGACTTGTGCATTTTCAGGTATGTCACAAACCATAAGAATTAATTGCATAGATATTTGACAGAACGTAGTATCTTCTCCATGACTGTGGTGCCACCGTGTTCTATTCAGTAACAGTTTGCATGTTTTTTTGTTTTGTTATCAGGGGCGAACCTGAGCAGGGAAAAGCGGATTTTCAATTACAGACTCTCCAGAGCCAGGAGGGTCATCGAAAATGCCTTTGGTATCTTGGCAGCACGTTGGAGGATTATGGGCAGGACAATGGAGTTCCAGCCAGGCAAAGCTGTTGATGTTGTCAAGGCCTGTGTTGTTTTACACAATTTCCTGGCCTGTGCGGATGCGTCATCTGGGGGCCGCTACATACTAGACGGTTACTCGGATGCAGAGTCAGGAGGATCGGTAACGCCTGGTGAGTGGCGCAGAGTGGTGGCTGGCGACCTCAACCTAGCACAGACACCACATATCTCCAGGAGCCGTGCCACCAGAGCTGCCCAGGTTGTGAGGAACAACATGATGCAGTTCTTCCAGACGCCTGGGGGAGCGGTTCAATGGCAGGATGAAATAGTGTCCCGTGACACACTTCCCCCCTGATGATCTTACCTTATACGCTGACTTAAGGAATCGTTAATAAAAAAAAACTGTTTCTATACCTATTTGTTGTGTTATTTTATCTTGACTTTGCATACAAACAAGGTGCCAAACACATGCTATTCAAATAATACTAGAAAACTAAGTGCAAAGAAGCAGCATAGTGTCTTTAGGCATATGATCAGTCCTGTATTTTATAAAAGCAGCCTGTATGAACACTTATACAAAAGCCAAAGTAGCTTTATTGTCAATTACTTTGCATGTCAAGACATACAAAGGAATTGATAGGATGTTTCCCACTCTCCCACGGTGAAACATATAATGTGCACAGGCACAACAGATAAGACAAGACATTTCCTACATATAGATATAAACATACACATACAGCAGAATACGTTTTTTTTTTAAATGAGGCTATGATAGTGCAAGAGAGGCAATTTGGTAATGGCAGCAAAAAAACATCCTGTAAGATGTATTTGCTACATTAACAGTGCAAGTAGAACAGTAAAGTGGTTATGGTAAAGGTAAGTGATAAAAGTGCAGTTTTAAAAGAGGACTCTGCAACAAAACTGTCTGAGTGATTTTAGGGGTTGGGGGGGATTTCAGCCTCATGTCTGACTGACGGATATGGCTGGGGGGAGTGAGGGGAGAGAATTTAGCTGCTATAGGTGTGAGAAATGATTTGATGCAACTCTTTGACCCATGAGGGAGCGGTCCACAGATGACCTGATAACGACCTGGTGATCTTACCTGTTACATTTAGGTGAATTTCAGCCATCAGACCATCATCTCACATATCAACCTGGTTCCTGGGCTTTTGTCTATGTAGAGAGTCGTCAGACATGGTTCCTGGCTTTTGTGTTTTCTGAGCTAGAGCTAATTAGAACCTGATAGCTGGCTTTTATCTTCTGTCTTGACCCTGGATCACCTGTACTTAGCAGTGTAAATAGATTTGACAAAATCCTGCTTCACAACGAACCAATTTTTTTATTATAAACAGACAAGAAAGGTAAAATAAAGGTGCAAAATATAAAAGTAGAAACAGTGCAAAAAGTACAATAAAAGGTGTAAAATATAAAAGTAGAAACAGTAAGAAATAAAGATAATAATATAAATATAATATAAAACTGCAAATTATAAAAGTAAAAACCAGTGCCAAACAATAGCGAATAACGAATTTATAAGGGGCTTTCATTTTCCTTTTGTTGTGCTTTTAGCAATATGTCGACCGCCGCCACGTACAGGGTGCGCCTGCCTTCATCCTTAGTCCCTGGCGGCATGTTCCTCAGCACGTCAACCAGCGTAGCGGCAAATCTGGTGTCCTCATCCTCTTCCTTTTCTTGAAGGAGAGCAGTCATGCTCTCTCCACGAGCATTCAATCTCGCCTTTTCCTGCTGGTTCTCCTCCCACAGCCTTGTTCTTTGTGCCTTGCGGGACAGAGGAGATGGCAGCATGGAGGCTGGAGGGCTGGACATAGCCGGTAGATATGGAAATCGTGATGAGGTAGATGGCATTGAGATGGATGGCGATGGCGAAGGTCCTGTGGTTGGGGCCTGTTCATGATAACAAAAGAACGCAGTTGGTCTGTTAGAAATATGGAAATTGCATATGGCTACAATGGTGAAAGTAACATTCCGGCACTCCTTACATCAACAGTAAGAGCACTTTAGGAACAGACAGTTACTCTCTGTCCATGCATTTAGAGCAGGGGTGCCCAATGCGTCGATCGCGATCGTGAAGGCTGAGACATTCATATAATTGTATTCAGTCGTACTGATGGTCCTTCTGTAATGCCAACAGGTGCACTGTGTTGTGGATACGTTTTGTAGTCCTGGTAACCTTTTGTTTAGCCCCCCCAAAGTCTCTATTTATGAACATGTTTTGGTGGTAGATCATTTTTAGTTGGTCATTTTAAAAGTAGATCACAAGCCAAAAAAGTGTGGGCACCCCTGATTTAGAGTATATGACCAGGAGTCTTAGTTTATGGAATGGAATACTAACGACAATGACGATAGATAGAAAACGTGTAGGCAACACTCGCCCACAGTTCTTTAGCGATATTTAAACAGTCTGTAGCTACAATTGCAAGGTCGCTAACAGTAGCGGCTAGCTAGCAAATAAGCACACAGAGCGTGATGACACAGCGTCATGTTGCCGTACATGCTATCTTAATAGACTGTTCGAAATCAAAGGGTTTTGAGATACCTTCCCCGAAAGGACCGGTCTTGCAAATGCAAAGGTTACAGGCAATTGCATTACATCTAGGTTCTTTACCACAATTTGCAATATGTTGAGCATACTCCGGCCAAACATGTGAACTCTACCACTCTGATTACAGTGCTAGCGTACTAGCTCGAAACACTCAGAGGCTGTTCAAAAACCAATAACTTTATATTTACCCTTTCGTAATTGGACGAGGTCATCCGATGTTTTATATGTGGCCACAACCACGACACGACTTTCTTCCCCCCATTCCATCTCCGTCTCCGTCTTTGCACAAGCAGTTCTTCTCGTCTCCGAATCCTCCTTCGCAATATGATCATTTGCTCTTCAATGTTCATCAGCTGCAGCTCCCTCAACTGTTTTCGACTCCAGGTTGCCATCGTTCAGTGAGTGTGTTGACAACAAGACCGGGTAAATAAACAAGCCAACGACTTCCACGCCCACAGATTGCATGGGATAGCCGACTTCGCTAAGGTCGTCTTCGTTCGTTGCTCCACCTACTGTTCTGGCGCCCTTAAGTGGAGGAGGAGGAGGGAGAGGCGCGTGGGGCTTGTGAGCGCCGCGGAGCATGTCGGGGTGAAATTCTCACAAGAACTCAAATAAATGCCCCGTCATATATCAAAACACATTTGGGGGGAATTGATGAGAGAGAGAGTAATTTTTATTCTTAAATATTGATGAATGAAGAAAAAATTTGGCTCCAGCAGAAGGGGCACTTTTCTCATCCAGGGCAAAAGGGCAGGTGCTTGAGCACCACTAGGGGTCTGAATATCAGTATATAGGATTGACTTTCTGTCAAAAATGATTGATGGCCTATTATAATTAATGAACTGTCAGTCTTTCATTCACAGCTTGATTTGATGGACGTGTTGTCAGGATGTGAGGATTTGTCCTGTTAAAAGTTTTCATGTAGAAGGAAATAAGTAGCCTGTCGACTCTGTTAGTTTTCACTTTACTTGGATAGCCCAAATCTACAGATATTAACTGGCTATGCAAGTGAGAATCAACCTCCATGTCTATATATACGTAGCTGTGTTTGTAGTGTTATATAAATTTGATCTAACAATTATCACCAGTCAACTTCATTTTATGTAACAATTATCACCAGTCAATATTAGCTAAGAACAAAAAAAGTTATCAAAGTCGTCAAAGTTGCCATCTTGGGATGGGATGAGCTTTCTATCTCTGGGATGGGATGAGCTTTCCCTATACAAGCTGGTGGCAAGAAAGATGCTAGATGCTCCCGAGACCACCTCGGCTTTGTTACTCCGTAATAAAGTCTCACCAGTATTGTAACTTCTCCGGTCTATGTGTCAATCATTTTTAAGCTTTTAAGGGCATATAAATATCTACATCAGTAGATACTCAGGGAGTGTTCACTTTACTTTAGTAGTCCAAATGAAAATGTACAGATATTAAATGGAATCGATACTGGAAATAATGTATACACATGGTAATATATATATACCGGTATATATGTATATATTCTAACAACTTATTTATTGAATCAGACATAACTAAAAGAACAGGGTACTTTAATTTGCCTATTTTTAAACCAAGATTAAATGGGTTCCTACCGGATTTGAAAGGAAGCTGCAGGCTGATCTGGCAGCTGCTTGGGACATGTAGGCTGTCATTCCAGCACTGTCCACACGATGTCACCCCACTCGCAAACCACAGATATGAAGTTGCAGCAATGGGATGTAATGATACTAGGGCTGTCAATCGATTAAAAAAAATAAACGAATTAATCGCACATTTTGAAAATAATGAATCGCGATTAAAAGTTTGTTTTTCTTCTTAAGACTAGATCTCATAAATTAACGAGTAATCACTTCAGACAGCGTGTATTTTAGACACTGTTGTTTAATTGTATTTTTTTTAAAACACAATGGTGCCCCTCGACGGTCAATCGTAAGAATTTCCCCCTGAAGCAATTCGAATCACCTCAATCAGCCCACTCTCCTCAACTATGTTGATGGGCCGACAGTCACCGGCAACCCAAATGGTAACCTTTTCACGGACTGGTCTAGTTATTTTCCTAGAGAAGTCGTGGAGTGTGGGTTGGCGATCATCTAACCTGGGACTGCTTTCTGTCGGGGGCTTTGCATTAAGGTGATAACTTAAAGACGAGCTGCTTCTGTGATAGCTAAATTCAGCTTGACAAATGCTACATACAACTTTAGTTTTGTCGATTGTTCCGTCATTTTGGCTCTAGAACAGAGACTTTCCGCCCAACAATCCCTCAGCTCTCTCCATCTTCAACTACCGCAGTGGTTCTCAAACTTTTTCTGTAATTCCCCACTTTGAACAAGGGGGGCTTTTCAATCCCCACCTGTCCCTCATCGCTCCCATAAAATGGTAGGCCAAGCTTAAAATTTTCAATTATGGAAATAACCTGAAGTAATAAAAATAGCATCTTATTTAGGTCAGCAAATGTATATTGCTTGGAGTGATTTAATGTTTCATGTTGTAGTGTATTGTTGCTATGGACACGCACACATGTCAGGACGTGGTCAGGACGTGTAACAAAATACACTGCTTCCAACCACAAATAAAAGATACATTTAAGCCACTTCTGATATTAACAAATACAAAGTCTAAAAACAATTGACAGCAAGCAAAGTTAATAACAGCGACTTCACGCAGAGGCTCTGGTTTAGGGCCCCCCTGAGCTCAGGGGCCCTTGGGCCTGGGCCCGTTCAGCCCGTTCGGTAATCCATCCCTGCACGCACACTTTCTGTTGACGGACTTTTACTTTGACAACTGTCTAGTCTAGTAAGCCTCTATTAAATTTTTTTTTTTTTTAATTGCGTTAACTGCGTTAAAATATTGTATTGCGTTAATCGCGGCCGCATTAATCGCATAGATTAATGCGTTAACGCTGACAGCCCTAAATGATACACTTCAATTTAATTCAATTTTATTTATATACAGCCGAAATAATACAATTGTCTTAAGGCGCTTCACAGAGCTCAGGGCCTGATCCGCCTAGAGCAAGCACAATGGCGACAGGGGCAAGGAAAACACATGCATTTATTTTTTTATGCATTAACAATGCTGAACTGTTGTTGTCTTTTTGTACCATTGAACCAAATGTGATGACATCTTGTCCCGAATTGTCTTCAAACATAAAATAATAATAGATGAATGAATGGGTCTGTCTGTATTACATTAAAGCCCCTTTTTGTTAGAACTGGTATTGGACTCCCCTTACAGTTGCAGAGTCTAATTCACTTTTACACCACTGTTACACCAATTGCGCTTTGACAGCGGTACGCATGCAGTTGTTGACAACCTGAAGGATACAAAACCGATGGTGGGTGCAAGTGAGACCACAGTGTCAATGAGAGTATTGCCAAATAGAACAGACAAAGTGTTTCCTTGGATATTAAGACAGACCGCAGGATGACTCATTATGCTCTTTATTCAATTTTCAAGAAAGTCTGCAAAGTATGAACTATAACCACAAATATCAAGAAATAACATATCTTTTGTTTCAGTGCCATTCAAAACTTAACATGCTAAAAGCTCAGAAAAGTTAACTCTGATGTCATGGGGTCTACAAACAAAAAGGTTACATATGGTTGCTTCCAAATTGTGTGTGTGTTGCTAAATTGGTCAAGTTCCTAAGGGTTTGCACCTCAGTAGAAAACCAAAAAATTATAAATGCAGTGCATTTACTAACCATCCTTTCACAGAACATAACTTATAATTATTCAACATGATTTCTAACTTAAGATAAGAGGCGAGTTATACTCTTGCATGAAATGTTATCTTATAGTGGTCTGGGACTGTGATACAGAACATCAGTAATTTCACTAAGCAATGAGGCTTGCACCAAATGTGTTCTTTAGGCACAGAAGAAACCTAGATGAAGCAGGACAGTTAGATGACTACATAAGAAATATTTATAATACATTACACTACAGTACAAGAGGAAAGTTCCTGGGAAAATGCATATGAATAGGCTTACATAAATGTTAACTAAGATTATGCTAAAAATCACAATATCTAAAGTATTAAATTGTGGTAAAAGTTCAACTTTGTTTGAAAGAATAAATGCAGTAAGAGTGCGTGCTTCGAGTATATACTTCATGACACTTTGGGATGTCATACACATGAATATAGTGCTTTCCTACATTTTTATTTTCATGTCTAATCCATTCCAAATCATTTTGTTATGCTTCTTATTTGCAAGTTGTCTTCTGGTTGTCCTCCCCTGTAGATCAGAGACAAAAATAACACTTTTATTGACAGCTATTTTCTTTGTTTCTATTTGTCAAATATTTATAACAGTTTGTTCATAGGTCATAACATTACAGTCCATTTGTTGTTCATATATGACCCTGCAGCCTGGGTGCCTGAGAACAGAAACACTTTGGTTGTTTTCCATCAGGCAAGTCTGTGCAATTCTAATAAATAACTTAAGATGGATTCAGTAACATGAGCACATGCTTTAGTAAAGCCTTACCAGTTTGGCTGCCTCGCAACTCAAAATGTCAATCTAAAGAACACAGACATCAAAAGCACATGTTCCAACTGATACTATTCCCAAATCAATTCTATGAAGGCTTCACTGTAGCGGCAGTATTTAGGTACTTAAATCCCTCAAAGGGATTTTATCCAAATGTTTTAGTTAAGAGGATCTGAAGTGTACTTATCTCTATTCAATTTTTCTTCTAAATTAATAAAAGCATATTAAAAGAACTCCCTGGGTATGTGATTTTAGTTCAGTTAGATGGCATTATTATAATTGTCCAGGCTTACTTTGACCATACTTGCGGACATGTGAAATGAAAGTCCATTGTCAGTGTTTTCATCTAAGTGGATCTATTTCAAGTTTGGTCTTAAACATTTCAATGAATGCATTGATTTTTCAGTCTATCCACACAAGGAAAGAATGTGGGAAAATATGCATGGTCCAATTCAAATGCGTTTGACTTACACTTTCCTGTCTGTCGTCTCTCTTCACCCTAGTGACCTAGGCGGACAAAAGACAAAAAGACAAAAGGCGGAAAAAAGTTCACCAATGGTTGAAATTCCTTTTCCTTTTACCAAACTATGTTGAACCGCAGTAAAAGCACCCTACTGGCACAGCTTCAGACAGGTGTGTCAGGATGTGAGATTCTGCCTGCGTTCAACACGGAGGGGGGGTATGCTTCCCTGAATGACTCTCTGCATTGGTTTTCTGCTTCGCCTTGCCTTGATGGTCAGCAACAGTATGGATTTCCATCTTGTCATTGTTCCCATTTTACATTGCACCTCATAATAAGTTATTGAGGTAAACAGACACAGGTCTATCTCTGTAGGGATCAGTTATTGAGGTAAACAGACACAGGTCTATCTCTGTAGGGATGAGTTATTGAGGTAAACAGACACAGGTCTATCTCTGTAGGGATCAGTTATTGAGGTAAACAGACACAGGTCTATCTCTGTAGTTATCGGGGTAAACAGACGCAGGTCTATCTCTGTAGGGATCAGTTATTGAGGTAAACAGACACAGGTCTATCTCTGTAGGGATCAGTTATTGAGGTAAACAGACACAGGTCTATCTCTGTAGGTATCAGTTATTGAGGTAAACAGACACAGGTCTATCTCTGTAGGGATCAGTTATTGAGGTAAACAGACACAGGTCTATCTCTGTAGGGATCCTTTTCCATGTATTCAGACACTTATGGTTACATTATGAACCTCGCAGTGGCGGAATAAAGGGGTCTACTTTGATGCGAAGGGACCCCCCGTAGGATTACAATGTACAAAGGTTTTGCAGTTGCCAGTTATAGTGTTCTTACTCAATACTCGACCGATTTTGATTGTGTTTGTCCTAGTAAAAAGATGGGGAAAATAGGGCCCAGGTTAAAAAAGCCCGAAGTTTCCCTTTAGTACTAGGGCTTTAGGGTAAAGTAAGTCAAGAGTTGTCAATCGGAATGGTCAGCTCATGAACATTCCAATAGCTGATGAACTCTCAGAATGTTATGGCTACACTCAATGCAACTGACAGTAAATTAACAGAAGCCTACAAAGCATCAGAAGGAATTTAAAAAGATATCAAAGCATTTCCGGCTTGCAATTTCGGATTACTGAAATGTTATCTGGAAATGGCTGTTAAGAGTAACGGTAGAAGTCAAGATGAGATGTTGAGGACCAAGAACACTCTCAGATTAAAATAGATGTCCAAAAGGCCAACCAGTCCCCTCATGTGACCAGTAGGAAGATGTATCTGACACCGGTGGGGTGCTGCACTGTTCGACTGTGCAGTGCTGCTTGCACAAACAGGGTCTACCTAGAGGGGCCATCAAAAATGAACTTTACAAATGACCTAATCATAAATTCTAATGTCCTAAGTATAACTTTGGGATTTTGGCATTGTTAGGCATTCTTAGATCTTTATGGGTCCGAACTGTCAATGTTAAGTAATGATCGAAACTGGGCCAGTATTGAGTCAGAATGCTATAACCACTGCCAGGCTCGTAAATGTTATTATAAGGGCCTGTTTACCCAAATAAAACGAGAAAATCTACGGTTCCTGACGTAGCACCTCATTCAGTGCCTGTAGTCAATTATCGAAGGGAGGCACTCCCCTTTGAGTGCCCACTCCAGCACCAAACGGTAGGCCAATGAATGGGGGGCTGCATCAGAGACGATGTCGGTTTTAGTCCAGAGTAAGAGCAAGAATGAAGTGAAAAAAGATATTTTCTGTTCCAAGAAGAATGTTGATGCACATATATCATTATCTAACATTTCTGGCCAAAATAGACAAAATAATTTGTTGTATGTCTTACTCTGAGTGAAAATGTAAGGGACTATAGTTTGTGGATATGACGGCTGTACACTGATAGTGTGAAGCAGTACCTGTGAGTTACGTTCTGTGGTTTTTTAACCAGTGTAGTGAATATGAGGCATGAGTGCGATTTTATGATTTTTATATATTGTTGACATTTTATGAAAATTACATGTATACATAAAGAACAACTTTAACTTCTTTGTATAAAGGTACTTGCCATTTATTTATAAAGTTTTGGGAAATATGCATTTATGTATAGAATGTAAGATTTGTAGTTGAAGGGAAGAATAGGTTTGAAAACGATACTAAATGTAGAGTATCAACATTTATATCAGAACAGAGGTATACCCTATCATAATAATGAGTATAAATATAGTCGCAAGCAGCAATCATCGGGGTCCAGGCAGAATGTCATTAAGTTTGAACCTTTACACCACAGGCATGTAAATGCTGAATTTTGATTGGTTGTTAGCAACCATTTTGTTGAGCAAGCAAAATGAAACAAAGAAATGTGAACAAATATAGTGAAGTATAAGCATACAAAATTTTAACATTTTAGCTTAAGCGGTTTTTTAAGATATCGCAATGTGTCAGTTGCAGTGCCCACTATGAACAAAACTTCAGAACAGAACTTCAAATTCGGCGTGTGATCAAAGAATCTGATAGGATGCAGTGTGTGACTGTTACGGTCCTCTTTAACCTCCGGGTGGTGTAGCTCCTTTCTTTAGTTTGTGTGCCTGCTCTTTTGTCTTTTCTGTTTCGTTAATAGGTTTCAGGTGCGTCCTATATTGGGGGTTGAGGCCGTTCCCTTTATAACCGTATAACCTGCCATCACCGAGTGGCCTCACGTCCCTTTCTTGAATGTCGAGACGTTTTCTACCTATGTTAAATGTTCTGTAATCTTTCGTTACTCCCCTAGACACGAGCTCCTTTGACCCCTCCTGGTCATTCGATGTTGCAGTCAGCAAAGGCTGGCCATAACAGTGACATTTCATGAAGTTTGAACCTTTACATCACATGATGTTAGCTAGTGAAGTGCTAGGTTTTTGCTTTTAACATTATTCACTAGGTGGCACCACTCCACAATCAGGTAGGGTAATGCACCTCCTTCAGGCCAATGGTCTTTGAGCTGTTGAAATATGTCAGTTGCAGCACCCCCTGAGGATGAAATTTCACTAAATATGGCGTGCGTCCAAATAATGTCGTAGTGATTCAGCTTGTCAGGTTTAGTGGCTAGTGAAGCGCTAGATTTTTGCATTGAACAATATTCACCAGGTGGTGCTACGAATGAGTCATTTAATATAATTTTTGGGCGAGACTGTTGCTGTTACCCAAAAAGGTGCCCAAAAAAGGAGCAAGAAGGATATGTCTGAAATCTTGAAAGCAAGTGGGTGGGATGTGTGTTGGTCAGACGACTTGCATCATTTTGGTGTGCTAACCAATCGTCTCTTTCTGGAGCTGCCAATCCTTTCTGTGCTTGTCAGTAGTGGCTCAGACTATGGTGACAGTGTAAATGTGTATTTGTAGATTAGAAGATCAATTTACAGTATGTGCAATCATCAACTGAATAGATGGACAAGGAATGGGTAACATCAAGGTAGGGAGTTCAAGTAAGAAGTATTACATATGGAGAATACTCAAGTAAAGAACAAATACATGAAAAAACCTCCTTAAGTAGAGTAATGGAGTAGATGTGTTGCATTACTTGCCACCTCTGTGTATACACTAACTGTATATATGTAACTTTAACGTTACCTCTGTGTATACACTAACTGTATATATATAACTTTAACTTTATATTTATAGATATGTAACTTTAACGTCACCTCTGTGTATACACTAACTGTTGAAAACCATATGATGTGTCTAGACTTGTGAAGCAAGCACAACAGCATGTAGTCAAACTCTGGATCAGAAAAAAAACTGAATCTAAAGAAAACTCATACGTCAAGTCAGAAAACTGATTGCTTTGTCCAAAAGGTATTGAAAAGAGTGAATTTGAGTAGACCATTACAGTTAAAATAAATCAAGAGTGTGGTTTTTGTTTCGGGTAACCCACCTGCAAAGGAGCGGCAGGGTTGTTGTTGCTAAGCAGCGAGAAGGAGCCGACACGTGATTTGCGCTTGAGCTTCCGCTTGTTATTGGACAGATGTCTTCTTGACCTGTCAACCTTGAAGAAAAGAAAAGGCATTGCATATTTCACACATTACACATTGATCATCTTGCAGCTTTACAGATACCTTCGCTTTACTCATATTTAATAATTGTTAATTTTACCTGTATGAGTAAGTTGGGGCTGCCCTTCACTGTAATAGCTCCAGTTTGGCTTAGGTTAGTTTCCCTTTTCAGTCGAGTCTGATGGACAGGGATTGCATAGGAATGAACAAAACAGTACTGCAAGCAAATCATACAAACTGCTTTCTATTACATTTGAAAAATCATCCTGAAAATTCAAAGTACTTTTTTATATGTTCAATCCAGCTCAAGGTAATATTTCAGATTACTTTAAAGGAGTCATCGTATGCCCATTTCTCCAGAGGTTGACATGGTTCCTTGGGGTCTTAATGAAATTTCTGCAACATACTTTGGTCAAAATACAACAAGGATCAAGTAAAATAGCACCCTCCTCACTCTGTCTAAAACAGCCCCGGTCAGAGCGACCTGTTTTGAGGTGTGCTCAGAGACGGGCCCCGGCACTACCATGGCAACTGTTGAGCGTGTACCTTGGTAGAAACATGGCTGCTGGAGACTGTGACACAGCAGTGCACTCTTACCATTTTGAATCAGTCAAACCATGAACAAGAAGAGTTAGAGAATTTTGCCTTCAACAGGACATTTCTGAATGGTTAGTTAACTTTATGTCACTCCGACAATACTTTTTGTATGTTTGTACAGTGGCTACGGTCTTGTTGGCTGTGTCGAAGACAACCCAATGCTAGTGAGTCAAGTATGTAAGTGTGTTTAGGTACGAGTATGTAACAAATACATTATGTTTATGTAGGTTACTGGTAGTTATTATTCTGGTGTGTAAGTAAATGCAAGTAACACAAACATCATTAAGTTAAGCCTACTACACCAGTAAAACTCAAGCTGTAACGTTTAAGTTAGGTCACAGTCAGCAATGTTATCTGACAACAGTAATGGGCCAAGCAGGGGGTGTACGACCTTGGTGACCTATGTGTTAATTGTAACACAGCATTCAAAAAACCTTCACCTGCAATGTTGTTAGTTTTTGACCAACATGACTAAGGAAGAAAATACAATATATTACTGTTCCCTCTGTCTTACTTTGTTTGTGAATTGCTAACATGTTACATCACTTATGCCATCTCAGTCACCTTACACATGTGTATAAACAAAACTGTTGATGTATTTATTGTAAAGCACCTCAGGGAAGTACTTGTAATCTATACCATCGCACTTTGTTGAACTCTTAATATATATATTAAGAGTTCAACAAAGTGCGATGGTATAGATTACTGTATACATTACTGGTATAGATACTGTATACATCTTTGCTTTAGCTATTTGAACTGTTTTTAGCTATTTGTACTATTGTTGTGTTAAATTTTGTTGTTGTGTTTTATGTTGTCCCTCATCGCACCAACAGGAGCAGCGCTCGGAATTTCGTTGTATGCAAATACAATGACAGTTAAGGCTTTTCTATTCTATTTCTTCTAACTGTAGCCTGATGCCACCTGAACTACGCTCCCTGACCTGGTGAACAAGACCTCAAGTCACCTAGAACTACTCTCTCTTTCTCCCCACTCTTACAGGGGATCTGCTATTCTCTCTTCCTCCCATCTTGCTCTTACCTCTACTGCTACCAGCTCTTAGACCTAAGGTCCCCATTCACCATAGTCTGCTCGAGGTAGACGCAACAAACTCTTTTTCTGCCTAAGAGAGTAAACAAGTTTAGTATAAGCAGCTGCAACAGAAAGTTTGCTAGCTAACTCTACGATGGGAGCAAGCAGAGCAAGTTATCGTGAAGATGACCCGCAACTGTAAGTTGAAAAATAAGAGTCACCAGTTCCTCTGATCTTCACTGCACAGCAATGACAAAATTACTTTGATACAGTACAGTTGCACGTACCTATGGTTAGCCAGATTGGTAACCATACTAATTGGCTAAAAAGAGTAGATTAGCCAAATTATATCCACCACGGAAGACAAAGTATTTATCCCATAACTAACCTACAGTCTGTCAACGTTATACATAACACAAACTAAAGTATTTTATCCTATAACTAACCTACAGTCTGTCAACATTTGACATAACACAAACTAAAGTATTTTATCCCATAACTAACCTACAGTCTGTCAATGTTAGTCATACAAACTAACCTACAGTCTGTCAACGTTAGACATAACAGTAAAACCAAGCATTTCAAGTCTTACCATTAACAATTGTTTTGTTTGTATTTATATATCGTGTATATTTATGTGTTGCTTTATCACATAGATAGATAAATGAACCCCAGCACTGAACAGGACGTCATAGCGCCACACAAACAATAGAGCCGTCATTATTTCTTTTCACACAATATTTTATTATTTTCTCTAAAAAGAACTTGAAGCACCATGTCATGTAGGCTAGCCCATCCTAATAAGTTCAAACGTCAAATATTGACTGCCTAGTTATATGTTGCTTTTAGGTAGTTAGCTTGCTGTTTTTAGATCAACACTCCTTACTTCTGCTTTGAGAAAACATGTCATTGGCACAATCTAACCTAACCTTATATTCCACAGCTTCCACGGCAGGGTTTATTTGATCTACTCTGCGGCTGAGAAATGAAATAAACTACATATTTCTACTAAAGGCATAATAAGCACAAGGGCTCTCATGATCTGGCATGATGTACTGGGATCCATTTATTCATTCATTTAAAGTACTTTTGTTCTTTTCTTAAAATAAGGAACGTTCCATTTAATTGAATGGGCCATCCTGACGTTGAGAGGTCCGCTATTTATTGATAATGACCGCTGCCACTTACAACGGGTTTTGTGCTTTTCCCATCTTTCATATCATTCCGAAAGTGCACTTATTGTAACAGAAATGTATTGTTACTTGAAGTATCTGCTTGAAGTCAGTGAATAATACATTACTACACAACACCTGAAACTTTAAAGTTCTATTTGTGTGAGGAACAATTTTTTCTCAGCTGAAGCCATGAAACTGACATAAAGTCACTAAAAATTGATATTTTGGACAGTTCACTTTTTGGCAGGTGATCATATAATCCTGTCAGGATTTATTTTTCAAGGATGACCAGCAGACTATACATGATCCATCACACAAGCCACAGAAATGCTCACTCTCAGTAACTTTCACTGATGTCCTGTTAGATTTTATATATGATTTATTTATGTTCTTGTTTCTAGACAGTTTTTGTTTCTGGAGCCCACACACCAGGGACAATTATGGAAATGAGTTTTTGACTCTTTAGTTTTATCCTTTTCATGGCCCTTACATTTGGCCCGAGCATCTGCTTTTGATGTCAAGTCAATAAGTCAGCCAGTTTGACAGTACAACAATCCTCCTGTGTCATTTTTGAATCAGGAAAACTGGAGAAATTAACCTCACCAAGAGGACTGAAAAGACCAATAAAGTCATCTTTTTGAGACATTCGACAGAATATATGCATGACATGCCTGGGCTTTCTCCTGGTATTTTGATATGCTTTTCCACTCCATAGCCTTTAGGGCTTGAAGGTTGGCATGCAGCAATTATGACGCAGAAGTAGAAACCTTTCATGGAATTTTCCACCCTCCTGCCTGTGAAACATGTGTCTTCTTCAATACAGAGGAAAAGCAACATTGGAAAAGCAGTAGGTTCCCATGAGCCTAACTCTCTCGACTTTCTATCCCTGAGCTGCATACCTAGGCATGTAAATTGGTTGAAAGTCCAGTGTGCCATGATATAAACGGCTCAGTGATATAGTTGATCTATCTATCTATTTGAAAGCACAAGCGGCATATCCAGAGACTTAATAATACCACAGATTTGACCATATGAAATGCTTCCTACCTGTGTCATGATATCTTGGTCTTTGGTGAGGTCCCTGCTCATATCTATGCTGTTCTGACCCGCTGCAAGTAAGCAGCTCTGCAAGCAGAACAAACAGACCCAGAGTGCGGCTTCCATAGCTGAGAGTGTGTCTGTGATCACAGTATAGCCAGGAATCCATTTTATACCCACAGTCTAATGGGAACCAGATGTGGGAAGTACCATGTCACAGCTACAGACACACACTCACATATACCCAAACAGCCATGGACACACACTCACACATCCCTAAACAGCCATATACACACACTCACATATACCCAAACAGCCATATACTACATACACTCACATACATCCAAACTTGCCTACTCTATGTCAAAACCAGTAGTTACAATGACACTGAAACCATACTAATAAAACTCCAGTTGTACACATACTTAGAGCGCACATGCAGTATGTACAGAGAGAAACTTCTATATAGGTGGACACACACAGTCTCCCACGCAAGGCTGACTGAAGCTCCAAATATGTAGTCTTTCATCCAGGAAACTGTGGTTCTTTTTCAGCCACGTTAGAGAGTGCCACCACAGACCACAACGAAAATAGAATGTGAGTAAAAGAATGTCTGAACGGTGGAAGAGTTAAGTCCTGTCTTTAAATTTAACCCCTCCAGCATTTCTTCACAACTCCTCTTTTTGTAGCTTGATATGATGTAGACAAAAACAGCATGTACTTAAAGCCATGAATTTTCCAAATGTTTTCATAAAAGCCTTATTGGTATTGCATAAGAGGATGTGAAACTCTTAATTTGAGCTCTCTCTTAATTATCTAGTTTCCATGATTCTGTAACATTGTAGAATGTCTGCATGAAGTTGGCTTTAAATAAATTAAAATCATACAGACATTACGGCATGTTGCAAATGGATAAACGTACAGACATTACGGCATGTTGTTGCAGTTTAATGACAGATGAGACTCTACTTCTGAAACATGACAGAATATCCAGCAACAATATGTTTGGTTTGTACCATTCCTGTACAATTGTTCTGTATTTTTTATAGTCATTTCCAGGTACTGTATATGGTCATGTGAAGGGGAGATAAACACATCTGTCTTTCTGTAGGTGCCCAGGCTGTTCTTCATGTAGTTTTGTGGTCACAGGTACGAAACTTTCATCACAATGTTGCCAAATATAAAGCTAGTTTTTATCAGTTGTACTGTTGGCTGTTGGCTATTAGGTAACCTGCTAGTTTTGGAGAAAAACTTCTTGCTACCACTTAAAATTATATAAGAACCAACAATCAAAGATAATTATAAGATGATTTTACCTCTGCTTAAAGCAACACTATGAAACAATGTGCTACTTTTCAAAGGGAGGTAACATGTCAAATATGGCTAAGGACCTCTCAGACAGACACCCCGAACTTTTCAGAGAGTTCAAAGAACGACAGGTTAGCAAATGTGATTATAAACATGAACACCCCCAAGGTCACCCATATACAGCCTAACACGAGTAGCCATTTTTGGGATCATTTTCAAATTCACTGTGATGGTGTATGGTCATGTGACCTACAGACAAACACACCAGTCTTTCCCACTACTCATCCACTATGCCCTATGTAGTTCTGGGGTTCAGGACAGAACACTCCATGAAAATGTGAGAAAGCCTTCACAGCATGATATCGCTAACTACAATGTCAAAAGACACCAGTTAGCATGCTGGCAACCTTTATCCGTGTCAACTTGACTGTTGGTGGTGTTTGCAAGGTGTTTGCATGAGTTTAGGTAGTCAGCTCGCTAGTTTCAGACCAATAAAATAAAATAAATGCTTTTGCTCCTTCACAATCACAAAAAGACAGACATTGATAAATCATCTCATTTGCACACTAAATAACACAGGTCCTCTGCTTATTCACACCTTTACCCAACATGTGTCTATGGATCGATCTCTTATTCTATGATTTTTTCTTTCCCCCCTTTCTCCCTACTCTTTCTATCTGTTTGCTCAACCCTACTCTATCTATCTGTTATTCACACATTACCTTACTTTTCCCCATTTATATATCTATACACCTCATTGTTTTTTATCATACAACCCCATACCCTATGAATGTGAAAATTCACCATTATCTTCATTATCTTGCATGCGTGCATGACACATTTCATCATGTTTTAAAAGGAGAAGTGCTGTTGTATTTATGAGCTGTTGCGAAGAATAAACTTTCCAATGTTATCAACTAAAATAGATTTTCACAAGCTGTTTGTTTGACGTGAAAGTGTGTGTGTGTGTGTGTGTGTGTGTGTGTGTGTGTGTGTGTGTGTGTGTGTGTGTGCGTTTTTCCTTTTTAAGCAATAATTGGGTGATAAGTGACACCAGAAACCTTTCAACCCGCTGTCAAGTATTCGGCAATAAAGATGACCCAGCAGCGCTGTGTTAACTCAGACATACACCTCATACATCTGCTACAGAAAACATATAAACGAGCGATGCTGTGAAATATACAACTTGGCAGAATGCTTTTCACCTCAGACATAGTCACATCAGAATTTTTTCACCTGGCTATAGTCACATCACAGGCTCTGACCTTCCACTGATTCAAAGTAGTTCAAAGTAAAGAAAAACTATGGGAGAAAATGCATGCTTTAGCAATAAGGTGAGAGTGCGTCCACTAGTGACCTAGTGACTCCAGGACGGCTCGGATGGGGTCGTATTGACAGATCTGGTTTCAACAGAAGGGTGTATGATGCTGAAAAACTCATTACCAAGCCTGCGGTAACCTGAGAAACATTACGTTAGCAACATCTTCGGCAATGGTGAACAGTATACCTGGTGCTAGAGCAAACAACATCGAATCACACTTACAACTAATCGCTAATTCTAAACGCAGATACACCAAATGTATTATTCACACTGGCTCAAGCGATGTCCGCTTACAGCAATCAGAAATCAAATAGATAAACTTTGTGTCACTATTTATTCTTTCCATTTCCATTTACATTTCCATTTAGTCATTTAGCAGACGCTTTTGTCCAAAGCGACGTACAAGGGAGAGAACAGTCAAGCTAAGAGCAATAAAAAGCATGGTGTAACAATAAATACTACTTTACATGAGAATTAGAAAAACAACGACCTAGAAAAAAGGAAAAAGAAGTGCATGAATGTAACTGCTGAAGTGCAAGTTAAGCGCTAGTCAGGTGCCAGTTAGGAGGAATGTCAAATGTCTGACTCTGTAGTGTGTTCCGGTCACATACCCATGAACCGCAGTAATGAGATGTATAGCAGAGTATCATCACCCAACAACTGCCTATCAGAATGGTGCCCATGTGGTTGAATAGGACATATGCTTGAAAGTTTGCAAACGACACGCAGACAACAATTTCCCACTTTTTATTTTACAACCATGTTCTACACACTCGAATAAAGAGTTTTGACCCCTATATTGGGAGGGTACAAGTTATAGTTTTCCCAGCCTAACAACTATTGCAGTATCAGTGTATGTCAAGAAGGCCTAAAGCGGTCAATAGGACACGCGTTCGAAAAGGCTGCGGATGCCACGCGGACGACAATTCCCCACTTTTATATTCCAGAATCCTGTTCTGCACCCTCTAATAAAGCCATCTGACCCCTATATTGAGGGGGTACATTTTAGTTTTCTCAGCCTATACGTTTGCAGTGTCAGTGTATGCATCTGATTCATCAGTGTATCTGTTTGAAAATGTGACATAAATCTGCAGGCTTTTTTTTCAATTTCACATATATCCCATCCATCCGAAATCCATGAGGTCAGCGTTTGAAATCGGTGAAAATCTGTGGGCCACCCCGACTACCCCTTCCCACAAGTCTATTGGACTTGTACTCAGTATTCTATGCTATTGGGTGTGAAAATCCATGAGATGTAATGACATCCGTAAAATTCAGACATGTGAAATGTTGAAAAGATAAAACCTGAGATTTGACCCGTCATGTAACCTCATTTGTGGCATAGGCATGAAGGCGTGGACTCACAGAAGTACGCACATGATGGACAACCTTAATGAAATGTTCTCATCTTTATTTCTTTGCTTTTTTTCATATCACAACTTTATGGAGTTGAGTTGCGCATCACAAATATTGTGTTGCAAATATTGTTGCAAAAGCCTTCTTAAAGTTCTTCTATTTATTCATTTATTTATTTTTACTTCATTGTGCAGTTACATAACTGCAGTAAGAAAGGAGGAATGCTTTTTATTTTATGGTGAGACATTTCTCTGAACAATTGGGAAATTGTTGTAGTTTGATAAAATATGTGATACTAAATATGTGTTAGGCCTACATATGTTTTTAGAGCATTAAATATCAAAATGCTTTACCGCTATATGTATTACACTAAAGTAAGATAATTTCATTCGTGCTGATATACCTCAGTATTCTTGGGCTTTTACTTTGAGTTTTTGCCAGTCTTCCACCCGGAAATCGAGACCGGAAGAGGCCTTCATTATTTAGGGAAGTTCCACGCCGCTCGAACGCTTTACCTTTGATCAAATAAGAAAACGCCACGTCACACATACGACTGTTCAATGACGTATCGCTGTAGCTGTAATATCTACTAAATACAACCTGAACATATAGCCAGCCGTCTGTCGTATTGCTCGGGTAATCAGAAGACTCTTAAGTAGCCACTCGTAAAAGACAGCGGAATACATCTGCTGCTTTAAAGTGCTGCAATGTCGACTGTCGAAGAACTCAAGCTAAGAGTTCGTGAACTCGAAAATGAACTGATAAAATGTAAGCAGAAAAGCTACGAAGACACAGATCATCAGGCATGTCCTCGACCAAAAATCGATCAGATGAGCGCAGAAGTAGTGGATTCAAATCCATACAGGTAACGTGAATAAAGTTATTTAATCTTAAAGGTGGAGTCCGATGGGGCATATATGATTTAGCTCGTTATCTAACAGATGTAGGTGTACTGTTTAAATTAACATCGAAAGGTTAGATATTCGTCAGCGTATTTCAGACAGCTGTCAAGTTAAATCAATCGTATGTTCTTGTATTTCAGTCGTCTTATGGCTTTGAAACGTATGGGCATTGTAGAAGATTACGAGGTAAGCAAGTAATGTCATGATAGTAACTTTAGCAAACTACACTGGTTGCCTAGCCAGAGACATTAATGTATAACCCAGTGTTTACTTTTCCCTACCAGAAAATTCGCTCGTATACTGTTGCAGTGGTCGGGGTTGGGGGTGTCGGTAGCGTCACTGCAGAAATGCTAACGAGGTGTGGCATTGGTAAGGTAATGCAAATTAAATTTAAGTTACACGTTGTATTATAATGTGCATTCTCATCCGTCTGATGACGTTATACTTAAAGGTACAGTATTCTGCTGAAAACCAGCACTGGTATTGTGTTAGCTGTTCCTAGCTGGTATCCACCCAGCACCGGCATCTAACTATACGAGACTTCTTTGGTCCCCGCAATTCATATGTTTACGCTGTCGTTTGACTTCCATTCACTTTATCTGCAATTATTCGTGCAACACAACCGCACCTGAAAAAAAATGTATACAGAAAGAATGAACAACAACTACTGTTGCATTTTCGATCTTCAATATACTGTTTGTTTTGAGAAATCTTGGTTTGGAACTCTGGCCCGTCAGCACCCTATCTTGAAGGGAAAGCATTAATGCATATATTAGCCTACACTATAGCAATTTCAGATAGGCTGTGTAATATATGCGGAAACAGCTGTTTGTTGTGTTTTGTTTATATGTGAGTTTTGTTTATATGTACTGAGCAGAATTGCCTTACAGGATTTAGGAAGATGTAGAACAATCTTTCATGCTGCTTTACTTCTTTTTTCACTGCACAGTTGCTGCTGTTTGATTATGACAAAGTGGAGCTTGCAAACATGAACCGACTCTTCTTCCAGCCCCACCAAGCCGGCTTCAGTAAAGTGAAAGCAGCTGAGCACACACTTAGGTACGTTTCTTACATCATTTTATCACCATCAATGAAACCAAACATTTTAAAATATAAAATAACATATTTTGCTTTAACACTTTTTTTATTAATACATAATCCCATATGTGTCCTGTCTTAGTTTTGATAGTCAGGGTTAATCTAGAGTGTAGGAAATGAAAACCATTGAATGAGAAGGTGTGTCCAAATTTTGACTGAATTGTATTGAAAAACAACCATTTTATCAGGTGTGCATGTAAGATATTTATAGAAGCTGTTCATGTTAGCTACTTCTAGTGACCTGAGAGATGGTGAAAATGTTCTCTGATTGTATTTTGAGATGGTGCTGGAAATGCAGATGACATTCTGATTTTTGCACCAGTATTTTGTACTAAATAAAGTCAATCGGTTGGAGACTTCAGATTAAGGACATGTTGGCATAAATGTTATTTAGCATACACCAAGACACTGTAGATAACATGCATCAATAATGAACTATTTTCTTCGGAATAGAAACATCAACCCAGATGTCATATTTGAAATCCACAACTACAACATCACCACAATGGACAATTTCACACATTTTATGGATCGCATAAGGTATGTCAAAACTTTGGGATGGGATTCAGTCCTGTTCAAGGCTGGGGTGGTTTTTGTATATTGCATAGTTGTGCTTATATTTCATACATCATGGTTATGTTTCATTCGAGTCATAGGGGGCTTATATTTCATATATCATGTTTATTATATATCATATATCATGTTGTTTATTCCAGTCATAGGGGGCTTGTATTTCATATATCATGTTTATTATATATCATATATCATGTTGTTTATTCCAGTCATGGGGGGATTGAAGAGGGAAAGCCTGTGGATCTGGTCCTGAGTTGTGTGGATAACTTTGAGGCTCGCATGGCCATCAATACTGTGAGTAGGCCATCAATACTGTGAGTAGGCCATCAATACTGTGAGTAGGCCATCAATACTGTGAGTAGGCCATCAATACTGTGAGTAGATGTTGAACATCATTATCACATGGCCATCAATACTGTGAGTAGGCCATCAATACTGTGAGTAGGCCATCAATACTGTGAGTAGGCATTGAATTCCATTATCACATAATACTTTGAGACATGCATGGCCATCAATACTGTGAGTAGGCACAATAATAATAATGTCATTATCACATAATCCTAATTTCAGTGTGGATGATGTTTTTTGTCCAAAGCACTGTTGGTGTGTGTATGTGTTCATATGTCTCTGCTCATTCAGGCCTGTAATGAGTTGGGTCAGACCTGGATGGAGTCAGGAGTCAGTGAGAATGCCGTGTCTGGTCACATTCAGCTAATTATCCCCGGAGAGACGGCCTGTTTTGCTGTAAGTCTTACATTTCTTCTAAACTATGTACTTGAGCTTATATTTTGTCCTACTTGAAGTAGTTTTCTTATATGAGCATATTTTTAATGAGAAGAGCTGCGTCACTCCATTTGTTTTTAACATAAACAAAATAGGGGAGAGTTGTCAAACAACAAAATACGGTACCAATGTGACAAATTACCCCAGACTATTAACTGCACCGTATATAAACCGGATAACAGTGTTTTATGTAATGTCATAAAACTAACCTGTGTATTGACCGCACCCATGTATTTACTGCAGTTTATTTAATGTTATGTCATCGTATCACTTAAAGCTAAATGCCATGTAGCTGTGGTGCAAGTGCCACTCACCATTTCAAATTGTATGAAGTAGGGATTCATACCACTTAGTAAGCATTTCTTTTGTGGAGGAATGGACGCTAAACGTTGTCAAAATTGCAAATTGTTGATTGACTTCATTATATAAACGATAATCTTCTGACACAGTTTTAGTGGGAATCGCAACCATGATTGTGAGAAGGGTAAGGGGGATGGATTAACGTGATTGTGAGAAGGGTAAGGGGCATGGATTAACGTGATTGTAAGAAGGGTGAGGGGGATGGATTAACGTGATTGTAAGAAGGGTGAGGGGGATGGATTAACGTTATTGTAAGAAGGGTGAGGGGGATGGATTAACGTTATTGTAAGAAGGGTGAGGGGGATGGATTAACGTGATTGTGAGAAGGGTAAGGGGATGGATTAACGTGATCGCAGTGCTTCCATTTTGACTGTTCTCTCGTATGGCCTATACAATTTTGTTGTGAACTGAACTATCAAAAACCTGACCATACGCAGTCGCATGCTCATTTTCGTTTTACGGATAGATGGAACTGTTTTAAGATGCATTCACATTTTGTCCTGTAGGCTTGTGTGTTGTCTTCTACGAACCTAGGGTTCTCGGTGCCTTCACTGTCCCACTCAACAGTGGTTACTTGCTGAAAGATGCAGTGTGGTTATTTGCTGAAAGCAGTCAAGATGCAGTGTGGTTAATTGTTGACAGATCCAGTGTGGTTAATTGTTGAGAGATCCAGTGTGGTTAATTGTTGAGAGATCCAGTGTGGTTAATTGTTGAGAGATCCAGTGTGGTTAATTGTTGAAAGATCCAGTGTGGTTACTTGTTGAAAGATCCAGTGTGGTTACTTGCTGAAAGCAGTCAAGATCCAGTGTGGTTACTTGCTGAAAGCAGTCAAGATGCAGTGTGGTTACTTGCTGAAAGTGGAGGATTCCATTCCAGGAATTTCTCACTTTGTCAATGTTTTGACTATATTTGCAATTTATGTTCCGCCATATTTGATGGGGGTGGGGCGTGAATCCAAAGTTTTGAACGGTAATGTACATCTTTAAGATGTATCTGATTTTCCTGCAACACGCCTCCTGCTTCGGTCAAGAATGGATCTGATCAACACTTCCCCCTTTTACTATTTGTTTCATGGCAGTGTGCTCCTCCGTTAATTGTGGCAGCAAACATTGATGAGAAGACGCTGAAGAGAGATGGGGTCTGTGCAGCCAGCCTGCCTACAACCATGGGTGTGATCGCTGGGGTGCTAGTACAAAACGTCCTGAAGTAAGTGAACATATCACTCCAAAATAGTGCATTGGCGTGTTTAGTAACAGCTCAAATGTTTTTAGTCTTAAAATTGAATGAAAATGTAATTTGTAAAGTCATTCTGATTTGAGATGTTTGCTTGTGATTGTACAGGGCTCATTATATGCACACGTTTTGATTGAGATGTTTGCTTGTGATTGTACGGGGCTCATTATATGCACACGTTTTAACATCTCCTTCTTTGACAGGTTCCTGCTCGGTTTTGGGACAGTTAGTCACTACCTGGGTTATAATGCCATGCAGGATTTCTTCCCCACCATGTCCATGAAACCTAACCCTCAGTGCAGCGATGCCTACTGTGGGAGACAACAACAGGAGTATCAGGTAAGGCACATCACAGGCCTAGGAGAGCTAGGGTTCAAGGGTAGGGTGTTGCTCTGTTTAACTCTATGGAGTTGGGGGACGATTCAATGGAAGATTCAAGCTTGTAATCTGTTTGCATATATCATTAGACACTGCGTGAAAAGAGGTGTATCTGGACTAGCATGTCCCTGTATAATCCTGTAGACTCCACAGATTCTCGAATGTATGGCGGGAGGGTGCTGTGCTGTTAGGCTGACTGGAATAATCCTGCATATGTACCCGGTGTATAGCCATTCGTTGCCATGGTGAATAATCTCTTGAGGGTGCATGCTAGGAAACATTTGCATTTTATACCATGGACCAGCACGTGTCCTTCTATTGGTCAAACATCTTGCCTTGGATTGGTTGCTCAGTGCTTGACCCCTCCTCTAAATCTCCAATGGTCATTGATTGATTTGATGATTTATTTATGTTTGTTGTGTCCATCAACATTTGGCTGGGGTGGTGCAAAGCAGTCCTACACCACTGACAACAGGCCTTTTTGTTTTTAGCTTAAGACAGTTTTCTTGACATTGATAATTGCTCTTAAGCTTTAAACTTACATTTTGTGAGTGGATTTAAGGTTTATGTCATTGCTATCATCATATTTATATGATAAAGTGCAAAGCTTTGAATCTATATTCCAGACAAAATGTATGTCATTGTTCTTCGTCTCGCCAGCAAAGTTCCAGATTCCAGAGCGTTAAGTGCAATAATGTGAAGGTATACTTAAGTGCAATAATGTGAAGGTATACTTAAGTGCAATAATGTGAAGGTATACTTAAGTGCAATCATGTGAAGGTATACTTAAGTGCAATAATGTGAAGGTATACTTAAGTGCAATCATGTGAAGGTATACTTAAGTGCAATCATGTGAAGGTATACTTAAGTGCAATCATGTGAAGGTATACTTAAGTGCAATAATGTGAAGGTATACTTAAGTGCAATAATGTGAAGGTATACTTAAGTGCAATCATGTGAAGGTATACTTAAGTGCAATCATGTGAAGGTATACTTAAGTGCAATCATGTGAAGGTATACTTAAGTGCAATAATGTGAAGGTATACTTAAGTGCAATAATGTGAAGGTATACTTAAGTGCAATCATGTGAAGGTATACTTAAGTGCAATAATGTGAAGGTATACTTAAGTGCAATAATGTGAAGGTATACTTAAGTGCAATCATGTGAAGGTATACTTAAGTGCAATCATGTGAAGGTATACTGTGCATTCTTTATTAACACATGCGCTCTCAATCAGAAAAAGGAAGCACAGAGACCCAAGGAAGATGTTGATGTGTCAGAAGTCAAAGAGGAAGTGGTGCATGAAGACAATGATTGGGGTAAGTATGTTACCATGTGACTATATATATATATATATATATATATATATATATACTGTATATATATATATATATAATATCTCTGTCACTAGTGTTCTATGATTACATGTGGACATGTATGAATGTTTTACTAGATTCTTAAACCCTTTTCTCGCTGATAGGTATTGAGTTAGTCTCTGAGGTCACAGAGGAGGAGCTGGAGCTGGCGTCTGGGCCTGTACCTGTCTTGCCAGAGGGCATTGCTTTAGCGTATACTATTCCAACGCAGGTGGGTGCTTTAGCGTATACTATTCCAACGCAGGTGGGTGCTTTAGCGTATACTATTCCAACGCAGGTGGGTAATCGGCAACATACAGAGAGGTCTGTAGTAGATACCAGTGTTCTAAAGGACGGTCTTAACTATATAATCGTTATTTTAAAAAAAACTTAGATTTTACTAATGCACCAAGAGTGAACTGGTTGCCAGTTAGTCAGGAATCTAAACTAGGAATAAAGTTCGGATGATTACTAATTGGTCATTTAAGCACTGGATTGTTCAAATAAATAGTTAATTATTTTTCCTTTGGGGCTTATCAATGACAATGTAATATTAAAATAGCAAAAAATAATACTGCATTTTGACACAATGCATTCAATGCATTCAGTGCAGGTTCACTCTTCTCAAATATAAAGTGTTGTATGAATATTTTTCCACGACTACCCCGTGGAAGAAGAATATATTGACAATATTTGTAAGCATTTTTTAAAACAAGAAACTCAAAAGGTCCTGTGCTTTCACACAGGAAAGGTGGTTCTGTTTGTCATTGATTGATAGATAAATGTGAAGCTCTAACACACATACATACTTGATTAAAGTCAATCATATGCCGTTGTGAGCTGAAACATGACGTTTCTGTCTTTGTATGTTTTAGAAACGTCAGCACTTAAGAATCAATCTCGGTATGTGTGCTGAATTTTCACCAACACTTATCAATGACGCCACACTTCACTATATTTTTCAAGACATCCGCCACAGACAGAGTTGGTGGGCTAGAACTGGGGGGGTTAATAATTATTAGTAATAATAATGCAGTGATGCAGTCCTGCATAGAAGATAAGTAATGTATCCACCTTTTTAACATGTCTGTGAATATGTGTAGTTTACCTACTTTTTTACCACTACAACACTGGCCCCAAGGCTCAGTGCTTGGGCCCCTTCTCTTTGCGATATACACCACCTCCTCGGTTCCGATTATCTGCTCGCATCACTCTGCTTCTCTTATCACTGCTATGCAGACGATGCTCAACTATATTTGTCACTCTGCCAGATTGATTCCATGGTCTTGGCTTGTCTTTCATACCCCCTTTCTCCCATTGCGAACTAGGTGTTCGTGCCGGTTCGGAGTTGGTTCAACTGGAAACCGCCTTGCTTTTTAATAGCCGCCGTTGGCAGAGTGCCGGTTCTTCGGCTGGTTCGAGATATGGCACCTGCTCCGAACCAGCCCTCGAACTGCCTTGGTGTTCAGATTGTATCAGATACAGTGATGAATGAATGGCACCTTAAACTAAACCTCAAGTCCTTGGTCATCCCAGCCAATCCATCTTTCCAACATAAAAATCGCCTCATGATCTCTTACCTCAAACAAGGTTGTGAGAAACCTAGGTGTTATGATTGATTGATCAGTTAACCTTCTTTGACCAGTTGCGTTTGTGTCTTGGTTATGCCACTTTGTTCTGTACACAACATAAGAAAAATCAGGCCTTCCATGACTCGGTATGCAACCCAATTCTTGGTACTGGCCGTGTTACAGTTTCTGTAGGGGTTGAAGACTTTTACTTCATGACTGGTGCAATACATCTTGTCCCAAAACAGAGTTCTTAATATTAAAGTTGCTGTTGATTTCAGAGCGGAGATTCTGCTTCATCGGCTGCGACGGTGGGAGAGACAGACTGTAGCCTTGAGGAGCTTATGGCTCAGATGAAGAAGATCTGAAAAAGTGCATTTCACACCGATAAAGGCAAAGCCAACCATCATAGCGGGGGAAATTCCATGCAATCTTCAACTCTGCCATCATTTGCAACTCCTCAACTCTGACACAATTGACATGATATTAATATGGATTTATTTTGTAATAATAATTTGCTGTAAGTAGAATACCTTGAACTGGGCCAAACAATTGAGCAAATGCCATTCTTAGAAGAGGTAAAGCACACATGTCTGTACCTTTGATTTTGATTTTGCTTCTCTTGCACATTACATAGTTACCTAACTGAAACTTATTTCAAATTCAAACACATCTCTTAGATCGATTTATCTTATTTATTATCAAGTTAGTGTCATGCTGAAACAAAAGCTATGATCAGTGTTTTTTTTTTTTTTTTATGTAACTGGCAGTATGTATCTGGAAAAAAAATCTCAAGTTGAATAAAATGTCAGAGGAATGGTCTGTCTTGTGATCTCCATCGCCCTACAGGGACACTTAGTGCTGTAGATGGCAGCTACAACATTCCACATTCTGCATGCTCGTTGGACATTTTGGGATTCACAGTTAAGAACTGGTTATCATTTCATAAATATGTTTTTGATGGAAAAGAATGTAAAAAGACACATTGACTAGCTTCTGTTTTTACCCATACCACACATTTAAAGATGTTTAGGTTGTACATAAAATTTTGTCCAAAATTATATCTCTAGCTATGCCAGTGACACCATGCATTACATCACTTGGTGGGAGGATCAATATATTTTAAAATGATGTAAATTGAAATGGATAGGAAGAAAGTGACCAGGTCTTAGCCAGAGGTTGTCCCACTTGTCCCTAATGTTTGCAAAAGTCAGCACAAAAGATGTACTTGTCCCTCCCACAACTTGTATCCTCACAGATATAACTGGATTATTTATAATAAAAGGAAGATGGCTAAATTATTAAGTTCTGTATTCTCCCATGCGAAAAAGTATGCAGCTACACACTTTTCTGCCTACGTGTATTCTCCCCTTGACTCATCTCTATGGTAACGTGTACTCTCCCCTTGACTCATCTCTATGGTTACGTGTATTCTCCCCTTGACTCATCTCTATGATGACGTGTATTCTCCCCTTGACTCATCTCTATGGTAACGTGTACTCTCCCCTTGACTCATCTCTATGGTTACGTGTATTCTCCCCTTGACTCATCTCTATGGTAACGTGTATTCTCCCCTTGACTTAACTCTATGATGACGTGTATTCTCCCCTTGACTCATCTCTATGGTAACGTGTACTCTCCCCTTGACTCATCTCTATGGTTACGTGTATTCTCCCCTTGACTCATCTCTATGGTTACGTGTATTCTCCCCTTGACTCATCTCTATGGTTACGTGTATTCTCCCCTTGACTCAACTCTATGCTGACGTGTATTCTCCCCTTGACTCAACTCTATGGTAACGTGTACTCTCCCCTTGACTCAACTCAAATTATGACAATAGACAGCGCTGATTAGACGCATTCAATGTAGGTCTACGGTGGATTACAGCTTTCGGGATTTTCTTTGGCACATTTCTGAAATGAGAATTAATAATCAGTATACAAATCTCTACACCACCTTGTCACCTGTACAACAGTGTCAGGGACTGAGAGGAACTGACTGAATCCAAACAGCTGGTCCACATCACCAACTGCAAAGCAACAGAGGCTCCTCATCATGGCCTTGACACAGTCGTGATGAAGCATCAGCTGCTCCTCAGCATGGCCTTTACATACTCACAAAACACACACACACACACACACACAGGAGAAACTGTTAGATAGTGCAGAATTATAAAGGGAGCCCATGATAACTTACCGGGTGGATCAGTAAACTAGCGTTTTCATGCATAACTTCCACTCATACTGCCAAAGTATTCAGACTCGCAGCTGCAGTAGCTCAGAGACAACTTGCTGTATTGGTGGCAAAGGACTGGTGACCATGCAGTATTTACACATGCCTTGATCTCTTTCCAGTGCACTTCTTTCCCCCTCTCTTACTGAGATCCAACTGATCACTCTGCCTCAAAAAGACTTTTCTTGGTCACTGTTGCCACAAGCAATGTAAATAAAAACAACTAATGTAAATAAAAAACAAGCAATGTAAATAAAAAACAACTAATGTAAATAAAAAACAAACTAATGTTAATAAAAAACAACTAATGTAAATAAAAAACAACTAATATAAATAAAAAACAACTAATGTAAATAAAAAACAAACTAATGTAAATAAAAAACAACTAATGTAAATAAAACACAACTAATGAAATGGAGCCCAAGGAGTTGTTCTTTACTCTGACGTACCAGACCAGTGTGGTGCCAACCAATCTTACCAATCTTACCAGACCAGTGTGGTGCCAACCAATCTTACCAATCTTACCAGACCAGTGTGGTGCCAACCAATCTTACCAATCTTACCAGACCAGTGTGGTGCCAACTGGACGTTGCTAGCTGCTTCTTCTTCTTTGGTACTGTCCAAACCAATGATCATCTGACAGGCATTCACAGTTTCACTTGATAAGCCACAAGGGTTATTGAGTAATGCAAAATATTGTGCTCTGAAAAAAAACAAAAAACAAAGAGGAAAAGGGTAATGTGTAAGGGTGGGCTAAGAGTGATTGGCGGCGCAGACTTTGACAGACGGCCTGACCCAGCACCCTGTGTGAACTCTGGACAGGCATTGGGTAGCCTACTTTCTGTGGTTGCCATGGACAGATCTTAGGAATGAAATGAGAAATGTATTACTACAAAGGGACATGGGAGGAATCGCATCAGAAATGATGCCAAGTTTTCTTGAAATCCTCCTCTGAGCTGAAAGTATTTCCAAGGCAATAATCACACCTACACACATTTAAGTCACTGAAGCCATGTAGATCTCGTATTTCTGCTATAGTCTTATGTGCATGGTTTACTATTCATGAATCTAGACCTTGGGCAAAACAAACAAATAGAAAGAAAAAGAAAAGCAGAAACCTTTAGCTCCCCCCTTTGGCTGTTGGTCAAAAATGTATTAGGACAGTTGCAGTGGCGATTTTAGCCTGACATTTCTGGTGGGGCAATTTTTTATGACGTCGTGTCACCGTCACAAAAATAGAGGTAGCTGATTATTATAAGCAGTAGGCCTATATTGACCAGTAAGATATGCTATGGGCTGCATTTTGAGTGCCGGCAGGGAGCAGAAATCCAATTCCAAATACATTTCACATGCTTGACACAAAGACACAAAGATGTTGCCTATAATACAGCATTAAAGTAAAATGATTGCAACAAAGTAAAAAGATTAGACAGACACATAGCTCAAATAACTTGCATAATTTATTAAGCTTGTGGCTAGTGTTGCCACCTGTCCCGGTTTTACCGGGATTGTCCTTCTTTTTTGTAGCCTGTCCCGGAAAAATTCTAAATTCTCCCGGGACACGGAATGTCCCGGTTTTTCATGGGCTTTGTCAACATGAACATTCCTGATCATAAAATATGTTTTCCTGCGCGTCCATACACTCAAAATATGTGTTTTATCGTGCGCAGACTGGACGGCTACTAGGGGTGTGACGTAGCATAGCTTATCTCGCTTGTGCATCAATTCAACTGATGCTTGCTATCGGAGGGCGTGTGAAAGAGAAGGTTGAATCACTTGCTGCACGTTACTGTAACTAGGCACTGCAAAAGGAATCACTGCAAATGGTGAGGTGCACATTACCACTCTAAATACTGCATGCAGTGCGCGAAGAGGAGGACTCAGATCCGGGGGCCCCGTAGAACAGCTGCAACACTCAGAAGAAGGGTTGAGGTTAAAAGTATCGGTTAAGCACCGGTATCGAAAAAAAAACCGATACCCATCCCTACTTACAAGTATAACATTTATTCTCAAAATAGCCAGTGTGAATGATAACATGGGTAACATTGTGTAAACATTAGGGCTGAACGATTTTGGAAAATAATCTGATTCCAATATTTTTCCCCCAATATTGCGATTGGGATTTTTTTATTTTATCCAAATTTTTTTCCCAACAAATCGTAATGAATGATTTAAATATGACCAACACAATATTAGATACATTTAGTGTAAAATATTATTTCCCACATTTTACATTTTTATTTAACTGCTCATTACAGAATCAAGAACAACAAATTGGTGGCTTTGCCACTGTGCATTTAAGTAATTTAAACAAAGTCATTGTAAGAATAAACACAAGGCATGCACTTTTTAAACACTGTGTGCTTTTTTTTATACCACGTTTTTAATGGCGAACGTTGCGGTTAGAAAATCGCGGTGTATCATATCGCGATTAAATCGCAAATGCAATTAATCGTTCAGCCCTAGTAAACATCCCTTAAAAAACTGCAATTTAATACAATTATTGCCGCGAGACAGCGTCTCCCTTCACCTTTTTTTCAATTAAAAGACCGGAGACTGGATGTAGGAATCTGAAGTTTTATTGTAATCGATAAGCTACAATAAGGGGATGCCCATGGATCATCTCACTGTGTGAACGTCCTGCATGCCTTTTTAAGGCCCATATCTTCATGTGGTCTGTTCTCTCTATCCAAGAGATCATATCATATGTCGTGGAAAATTCTAAAAGCTTCTCAAGAAACGTCTCAAGGCGAACAGGTGTGAAGATACTGAACGGTTTATTTCAGAGAAGTTAACTGCTGCTGAGCTGGTCCATGGAACATCTCAAAAACTAAGCATAAGGCAAGAGCGATCAGGCAGATGAACTGAGGACAAAGCCTCCTCCAACCCATTTTACACAGTTCTAACCACATCTCTTCTTCCTTGCACCTCTGTCCTTGTTACTTCTCAGAATGAACCACATCGAACTCTTTTGCTGATAAGTTTTGAACAATTTGTAGACTGGGCAGTTGTCACACTGCTGAATGTTCAGCTGTGACCACAGTCGTCTTGCCCTTTTCAGAGGAGCCCGGACAGTTTTCACACTGCTGACTGTTCTCCTGTGAAAACGGTTGTCTTGACCTTTTCAGAGGAGAAGGCCTACAGATTCGCTATGTCTAGTGGCCTTCCTGAGAAGCCTCTCTGCCTTGTGGCAGCCTTCCCACATGGGCAGCCATTCTGTGTAACTATTTCTGTCTATTCAGGTGTTCCATGCTCCAGCATCCGCAGTCCAGTTCTTGTTCAATATTACATTCATGAATGAGTTAAAATACAACAAGGCCTACTTATCAGCAGTTAATATGATGGTGATAATGGTCCCATTATGTGGGCAGGTTAGCTTTATCCTTCTGGCTTCAACAAGACCAGCTGCTGCTAACACACAGGTCGAAAGATTGCGGACGCTAGGGATAGATTTAATACAAGCAAAAGTTACATGCTCTCCCGCAACCACTTTCAAAACATGTTTCCATTGTAGAATGGGTGGCGATGTTAGGCTAGCAGGTTTTCACTGTGTGGGTAGTTAGTCTACTACTACTAGTACTAATAATGACTTGCATTACGCACTGGTAACATGTATAAGGATGTAAAATGTTGGTGAAAATAATGAAGAAGTATAAATGAACAAAGAAAAAAAAGCGAACAATAACTAACAATAAATATTAAAAACACCATAAAATATATGTTTCAGAGACCCTGGATAATAAAGGATTTCTTTCCTCTTTACTCCTTTCATTATGTGTGTGTGGAGCTGAATGTTTTATTTACAGTAACTTTTCCATACACTGTATTATGTAGACCCACACATGGCTTTCAGCAGCATAGAAATGGAGAGTAAGAATGCGGAAAACCCATAGACCTCAACTATCCTACCTGGTGAGCTGGTTATATACGAGCAGCACGTGGCAAGAGCAGGACCGGAGCTACGGTGGCTACTGGGAGACAGGACCGTAATTCTGCCGTTTACACATAGTTACTGTTGCCGAATTAACAGCAAATTATCATGGTGTGCGACATGGTCACAGCTACCTGTCAACTGACTGTGGGAACAAAGCCAGTGCACAAATGCAGGTGGGCCGTGGTATGTCGTGTCATCGATATGTCCAGGTTTTTGTCAGACACAGGTGGCAACCCTACTTGTGGCACACCTGTGGCATACAATATGAAGCAAAAGGCACAACTGAAACAAATAACAGCACCAAAACATGCTGCTAAGTGAACAAAACTTTGTAAAAAGACGATGTCCTATTGATACATCCATCAGCTCCAAAAAAACGATGTTCGTAATTCGAATCGTAGTGTCTTTTCAGCCTGGTGTCACCCTCGCACATCGTCTCAAAACTCACTTAAAAATGTCTGGGTTTACTCTTACTGAGTCGGCTGACTCGTCGTGACCACGCAGGCCCAGTTCAAATCAATTGTCAAATTTATTGAAATAACGATAAGTTCTAAATCAAACAAATAACATCAGTTCAAAAATAGAGAAAATCAATAACAAATAACATCAGTTCAGAAATAGAGAAAATAAAAGTGCAATGGTGTCAATCCTTGCCTCAAATGGGCTGAGTTCCAAAAATATATAGAAATAGGGCCTACAATGCAATTGTGTTATCAATGGTAGACCAAGCTTTATACCTTTGGATAAAAGCGTCGGCTAAATGACTAAATGTAATGTAAAATTGCCACATTTATTTCTATTTTCTTTTAAGTTGATGGTGGATCAGCTGTCTTTTTCGCTACTGGTACTGAATCGCCAACCTTTGTATTTCGTGTCACAAATGTATCCATAATGTCAACATTAGCCTATCGCCCACTACACTTTCATGCTCCGGGAAAGTTATTTTTCATTGTCCCGCTGCAATTAATACGCCGACGTCAATGAACATTTTCGCACTATGGTTCCAGGTCACATTTTCATCCCAGTCGCCCATCTAATCGTAATAGTGTTGTATAATGGTGAGGAATGGGCTAATTAATACAATATTTCTTTGTTTGAGTGTGGTTGTTTAGTGCGATGGGGGTGTATGATCGTTATTGTCTATAAAGGAAGGCATTGTAACGGGAAAATCTCCCGTTCATTGCGTCCATTCGCGCCCCACCCCACATTTTGAGAAACGCGGGACTAAACCAAGTTGTCTTCTAATTTAAATAAATCACACCTCTTTTGTGTGTCCGCCTTCATTCCGAAGTTAGTTAAAGGAAGTAGTCAAAAACAGAACAGTCAGTTCTTACATGGTCAGCCAGTGTTACAGTCAAATTATTTGTTGGCTCGACAATAGTAAAGATGATGGATGATGAGATTTATCAAAATATGGACGAACTGACCGGACCAGACGTCAGTGGTAAATATTTTTTTCATTCATCATCAAAACAACAGCCTGCATACATACTATCCTAATATATCTTAGACTAAGATGTATTTTATCTGTGAAAAACCTGAACCTTTGAACATGAACCTTTGTCATGTTTGTGTCGGAGTAATGTAGTCCAATGGATGTATACTCAAGATTCAATTTCACAATGAAAAAAGAATGAGAGCCTTTTTGTATAAACTGACAGGTCCGAAGTTGAGGTCACAGGTTATGACCCCTCGATGGAATCGTACCAAGTTCATGCTGGTCGCTATGTCTGTTGTACAACTGTGTGGAATCATTGTCCTGGGTGTACTCTGTGAGTATTGGTCACCATTTGAGTTAACACTTAGCTTTAGTATTTTGAAATGTCTATAACTTAAATGATGTCCTGTGTGCTGTGACATGATATAAAAAATACACCACAAATGCATTTTGTGCACTGACACATTACCTATTATGAGGCTCTGCTAGTTAAATGCATCTTCATCGACATTAGCACCCAAAGGACAAGAGGAAATAATGTCAGTCTCAATTGATGAACAAAAGAATGCAGTGTTATCTGGGGCTTTTGTGGTGTTCAGCTCAAATCATTTTAGGTACAGAAAGTAAGTGATGGTTCACAGATATTTTAGTAACATCTCTCTGTGTCTTCAGATGCCTACAAAGACAACAATCCACAACAGTCAACTTGCGTCAAAGGTCAGAAAACTAAAACCGCTGCATACATTATTCATCTGGAAAATTATTTTAGCTAAATTGATCAATAAATAGTCGCCTCAACACAAGATATAATTTTAGGGAAGCTGTATGAGGCTGAGTGTACAAGATGTGAAAAACAGATAGAGGGGTGCGAGAAAGATTCGATATGAATCTGTGCTAGCTGTGGTAGGTGTGCACCTTCGACATTGGCAGCAGACCCAACGGAAATGAAAAGAGGAAGTGATGTCTCGCGGCGACAGTGGCGCAGGAGGTAGAGAAGTCGTTTAGTAATCAGAAGGTTGCTAGTTCCATTCCCTGTCGTAAGCGTCCTTGAGCAAGGCACTGAACCCCTAATTGCTCCTGATGTGCAGTGTGCCATCAATGTAAATGTAAAATGTGTATACATTGTAAGTCGCACATATGTAAGTCGCTTTGGATAAAAGCGTCTGCTAAATGACTAAATGTAAATGTCTCAATTGATCGAAAAAACAAGATAACGATGTGCTGCTGCTTTCTTAGGTTTCGACGGTGGTAAACACAATTGACCGTTCGCAAAACTCCTCCCTAGAACTAGGACTCCGTCAAACTTTGAGGTCTGAGCAACATGGTGAAATGGTGTGCCTATGTGACTTGTAGATCTGACACAAGGTACCCTGAGAGATTAGAGGGAGACGCAGGAGAAAAGGTGGATTAAACCGTGTGGGAGACCCCACTCCCAAGTTAATATATCGAAGATCAACAAACACACATATATCTGCTCCAAGGTAAATTAAGCTGCTCGCAGCGAACTAACCGAGCTATCAGGGAACATCTGAATGTGCCAATCACTGACCATCACTGCCCAAGTCAGAATTATCTATCTGCCAAAAAATATCACATTCCCTTTATCGGCAGAATGGCGAATTATGCCCACATAATGTTATAAAATACCTAGGAGTCACACTCACATTACAACAGAACAGAACCCTGGGTTCCCAGCTATTGTTGGTGAGTGGGCTGGACTTCCTGCCTACCACTACATTTAGGAATTTTAGCAATAGAATCATATATGGTAAGTATATAGCCACTAAGTAATAACACACTAGTAAGTAGAATGTGAACAAAGCAAATAGCGCGTTGCCTCCACTGAAGAAATGCTATACCAGTGTACCTGGCAGGAAATATGGAAATCGTCAGATATAGTTACGATGGAAGAAGTAAATGTAAAGAGTAGCTCCTATTACCAGTACTTTTAGTTAAACAATAGTGATTTAATGGCACACTCTGATAGAATTTAACAAATAGGCGACATTTATTTTCCCTTTAATCTACAAATTAAATAAAGAAATATTGTGTTTGTAGCTGTGTGTAAAATGTATTTATATAAGTTATAAAATGTGACATGTACGTCAATTGTCTAAATACGAAAACCAGCAATATGAAATTAGAAGTTTCACCTCAATTGTGTCACTTTAGCACACATTTACGTGATGAACTGAAAAGTATCAAGAGAACTCTTGCAACCCGCTGCTCCAGTGTCTATAGTGAACATACAACTCTGCTAATCCTCTCTGTAGCAGGCAGAAGACTTCCGATTCCTGCCTCCTAAAATCCAACTAGCTTGAATAAAATAAAAAATACTTCTCACACAGGATTGGGTACAACAAAACTAATTCCAGCAGGAAACAAGGGTAAAAAAAGGCATCATGGTAATTGTAGTTACTTCAAGCAGACATTAATTTCAACCATATAGCATTATCAATAAAAGAAAGGCATTAACAAAATGAATAATTTTCTTAAAGGGCCTTACATGGGTTAATTAATGCTCTCTCAGCTATCCCCGAAGTTAACATATATCCTGGCATGCTTCTAAAAAAGAACAAAATGTTTTTTTTAAAAGGTTAAATCTTTGAAAGACTTGGGAAGGGGTAGTTCCATTGTACAACTTTAATTAAATGCTCAGTAAGCAGTAAACAAATGTCATCTATGATGTAAACACACAATAATGACATTTCTAGTTCTTCTATTCACATATTGTAGTCTAATTACACTAAGGCAGAAGAAGAAATGCAGCGCACCCGCACCATAAAAGCTCTCTTTTATTTTCTTAGCCGCTATACAAAATGCAGAAAGATTCCATTCAGCATCGTCCAGGTGTTCAAATTAATCAACATAAACATAGCTTGTAACCTCCATATCTTGTGCGTTCCCAATCCATGTAGGCTACTGATCATTGCTGCTCTTGCTGTTTACGCATCAGTGGTGTCCCGTCTTTGGGATATCCCCTTTTGTTAGTATATATAGCCTACATGTCCGCTCTCTCCCGTTGATCCAATGCTTAACCTAACAGTCTTTCACTCACCTGTCTGGTTCTGCTGGGTTTCTGGATGCACCAACTGCACTAGATAGCCTATAATAATAATTAAAAAAGCCATTTAAAAGATAAAAATTCAATCCAAGTAACGTCGAATACCATAGTCTTGCATACCTGAGATTAACCTATACTTGATATGCTGTTGCATAGCTTAAAAGATTAAGATCATTCTTTCACATTACCATGCAATACGTCGCCTGTGCTATTGGGGAAAGTAGTACAAATAACCTACTATGAAAACCCAGGTTTACATCGGAGAACTTTTATTTCCATAGGAAATAGAACTGACCTCTTCTGTCCCCACAAGTCACACTTCAGCAAGTAATGTCTGCTGAAACATTTAACATTTCAGCAAAAATGTAAGATCTACATTTTTCGTTCTAATACCTCCAAAGTTGCACATGTATTCCATAAAACGAATTTAGATTATTAAATTGATTACGTAGCCTATCATATTTGGACAATTTACATTCTAATCTAAAATAAATTATCCAGAATGTATGCCTACGGGAGATGGGCCTATCGATCTCAATAAAAATTATGATTGTCATAGAATAAGTGAGCAAAACGCTTTATTTTTGTACCAGATCAAAATCACGTAGGCTACCCTGAATAACAATATAACGGTCAGTCCGAAGGGATGTGGTAGGGCGTTTTAAAACAGATGTGACGGGCTAAAATTATGTTTCAAGGAGGAGTTCTACGGTTTATTTCTTTGAAACTGTCCGGAACCCACTGCGATATTGCCATCATTTCACACTGTAATCTCGTCTGACACATTCAGATTAAAGGGGTTGCCTTACAATGCTATTGGTCGACTTTAACCAAACCTTTGACTAATTAAGTTCAGCCAGGCTCAGTACCTTTGATCGCCCCTTTACCGCTTGCTCATGCACTGTTTCCGCCAACAGTTTTTGTCGCCGACCGATTTCACCATAGACACATACATATATACAAGGGCGTCAGCAGCATTTTGAGAGTGGGGGTTATATTGTGGCGACGCCCATGCATATATACGTATATATGTCTATGGTTTTCACCGCCAAACTAAGGCCCAAAGTGTGCAAGATGCAAAAAACAAATATAAGTTTGCGAGTTAGTTTGAATAAGCATTTATAAACATAATCAGGTGATAGCCGCCAAAGACAGGTTGCCTGCAAGACAATGTCTTTTTTCTACGACAGATGCCTGAGTGAGATATGGTTGACTGGTGCTTCAGGGAATTTATGGCACAAAATAATGTTTTACAAGGCATAACTGGAAATTGGTTCATTTGACACTGCATGGCCTTTTACCTCTGCAGCGCCCAGACCTTGTGATTCCGGATGGATCCCACATAAATGTAAATTCTACCTGTTGTCTGATGAGCTCCTGCAATGGGAAGAGAGCAGGCAGAAATGTATTTCTGCAGGAGGAGACTTGGTGACTATTGACAGCGAGGAGGAACAGGTTAGGGACATTTTATAATTTGACAATCAGATTCACCCAAAGACTTTTATGACCCCAATGTATTAAACTAAACAGATGCTGAATTTATCTTTTCCAGTCGTTCTTGGTGAACCATATCGACAGAACTACCCTCAAGGAAATTCCCTTTTGGATTGGGCTGACCGACAGACAGAAAGAGGGTCAATGGCTGTGGTTAGATGGCAAGTCTCTTCAGGACAACTTGACGTAAGAATTACTTCACTCACGTGTGGAATGGAGTTTGATAAAAATCCCCCCAAAATAGTCTCCTCCAAACAAAGGTTTTCTCTGCAAGACTATCAAGAACAGTTACTTTGACATGCATTGTCTAGAATTTCAAGAACTTTCTAGTTAGTTTTTGGATCAGGACCGTATCTATGGCAGGAAAATGTAACCAGATCTGATCATTTCAGATATAGCAACAAACACACCTTACTCATGATAGGTCTTATAGGTTCTGGGACAAGGATCAACCTGACAATGGACCAGATGGGGAACGTCCAGAAGGACAGGACTGTGCTTGGTTTCGAAGTGTTACACATATCAATAACTGGATGGATGGATATTGTGTACGTCTTCATGGAAGAATATGTGCAGTTTCTATGTAACTAGTAAGCTATTTAAAAGGAATGCAGTACCTTGCAAACACCAACAACAGCACAGTTAAAATTGATGACAGCTTGCTAGCATGCTAACTGATGCCTTTTGGTGATATAGTTGGCAATATCGTGCTGTGGTGGTTTTCCACTGGGACTTGGACCACAAAACTACATAGAAATAGACTTTATTTGTGTTGATCTGTCCTTCACATGACCATACACCATCAAAATTAATTTGAAGAAGATAGCAAGTAGTTGTCTGTAAAATCATACATGGGTAAACCTCTTGAGGAACAACCTGTGGTTAGAATAACAAAATTCAACTTTGAGGGATCATCAGTCATTTTGCAAGCTTGCACATCAACAAGAAAACTGTAAAGAATCTTTACACAAAATGGTGGCCGTAAACCTTAAACTGCGCAACCACTAAACCAGATAACATCACACGTCATAATATGCTGACGTAGGAAGAAATGGGAACCCAACATAATAGTGGCAAGTTTCTAAAGGGACGCTGAGTTAATACCATAATAACTCTGATACTTCATTAGAACCACAGACTCCTTATGTTGACCTTCAATAAAGGCTTAATTACTCAATGAATATTCTTGAAGAAACTTTATTTTATAATTAGTTGAAGAAATTATCCACAACAGTGCTTGTGGTGCCGTGGATGCTAAAAGTACCTCCATGTATTTAAGTTGCACTTCAGTGACTCCATTTCTCATCGGCAGCGCTAAAGGCAGAGAACAGCAGGATGTTTCGGTACATGTATTCCAGAGTTTAGAAGGTGGTTGCTTTGTATGCAATATCAGTGAAATGATATGTGTATGTTGCATCTCCTAGATTTTAAATAATTTATTAGGAATAAAGGCTTTTTTTTCATGATCTCTGGTGTCGGTCTCATTTTTAAAGTTGCATTCCAGGAGCCGGTATCGTAACAACATTCTACTTCTTTGCTGAAATTGGACAGACTAAAGTTCAATCAATGTATCCAAATGAATACAATTTTGCAGTCATCATTACAACGTTCAAATGGGTTGCACATGTTCAGCAACTCAATACTGCCCCCTTCTGGACTTGTAGCATTTCATAACCCTGAGGTAGTGAAAACTTCACAGCCTGAAAACCAACAGAGCATCCAAAATGGAAGAAAGCCAAAAAAAAATAAAAGATGAAGTATTAAAAGTCCGTAACAAAGGTCCACTTGAGGACGTTCCTGATTCTATTTATATAGTTTTATTTACGGTACCAGACAGACCCTTCAAAGAAGGGCAATACACAAGTTATCAAAAGACAGGCCCGGGGTGGGTAATCGGGAGAATTGGGAGAGTTCCCGGTGGGCCGCTTCACTTCTGGGCCGGTCGAGAATTTAATTTTTTGACATTTGTCACGTTAGTCCATCTTCTCTTAAAGTAGGCTACACACGTTCCGCATTCTGACACCGCAGCCTCTGCATGGGTTGTACCATGCTAGGGAGTTCTCCCCTCCCAAATAGAGTTGGTTGGGTCCATAGCCCGTCTTTTCCAAAAAGTTTTCTCAGATAGGCTACCGCTGGGCCTGCCCTACCGCAACGATACGCATCAAGGAGGATGGATGGGAGGAAGAGGCCAGGAGGGGCTGAAAAAGCCAGGTTAAAAAAAAGAAAGGCATTGGTGGAGGATGCTGCCAAATGTGCCAAGCTTACCGATTTATTTTCAAGAGGACAAACACAAGTGGCAACTGGTAAAGAGAGACATAGGCCTAATGATTAGCAACGTAACTATTCGGCTAACGTTGTAGCGTTGGTTAATATCGTTGTAGCGTTGTCAACCTATTCGCAAGCAAAATATTAAATTGAATTAAAATATTAGCCTTTTTATATTACCCAAAAACTGTGCCCGTTGTGTCCATTTAATACTCTCACAGTACAACCTCCTCCTTACAGATGCTTATCATGTCATTGGGTTAGCATATACGTTTCTGTTATGTTTCTGACAACTTGGAGGCTTTCATGTTAATTTGCATAGAGAAGGAAATCCTCATGTCTATAAGCAACGACACAGTTATAGATAAAGTGGCTGAAACCAGTGCAGTGCTTAGGCGGTTACTGATGCTGTAGATGCTGTTGGTGCTATTCGCAATGTAACTATACTGTACTGTGAGTTGAACTGTAAACATTAGTTCAATATGCCTCTTTGTTGAAGAGTGGGATACGTTTCAAATGCTTTATTTATTTATTTCTGCTTTTGTTAATTTATCAACCTATCCTTGTGGAATAGTGGAAATTTGACTGGCTAATATAACGCATTCTTCGTGACGTTTGGCTACGCAACAGTTGCTAAGGCACAAAGTGTTGTCAATTGACCGATCGCGAAACTCCTCCCTAGAACGGCCCTCGTCCAATCATACCTTAGCAACCGCTACTAAGAGAAGAAGGTCCGACAACTTTGAGGTCTGAGCAGCATGGTGAAGCAGTGTGCTTACGGGACTTTTAGATCTGACATAGAGATTAGAGGGATGTGTGTTTTTTTTCCGCATTTCCAAAGCCCAAAACACAAGAGGAAAGGTGCCGGCGGTGGATTAAACAGTGTGGGAGACCCCACTCCCACCTCAATATATCGAAAAACACACATATGTCTGCTCCAAAGTAAATGAAGCTGCTTGCAGCTAGCTATGATATCTATCTAGCGAACTACGCTATCGCTAGGTATGATAACTAACTGTCTAGTTGAGAGAACATCCCCAAACAGTTATGGTTCATGACAACTTGTATTATTACCACTACAAGTACATAACTAGTCTCTCCAACTAAAGTGTTAATGTTAAAATCAAAATGTTACCGTCAAAATGTTAATGTTACCGTCTGTAAAATTGCACTCTGAGCTATCCTAGCTAGCGATAGCAAACGCCAGCATTGAACAGAACTTTTAACGAACACTTTGTATTTATGCTTGATACAACATTGAACAGAACTTTTAACGAACACTTTGTATTTATGCTGCTGGCGTTTGCTATCTCTGGCCAGGATAGCTCAGCGTGCAATTTACAGACGTAACATCAACATCGCTAGCTAGGATAGCTCAGCGTGCAATTTTACAGACGGTAACATCAACATCGCTAGCTAGGATAGCTCAGTGTGCAATTTTACAGACGGTAACATTAACATTTTGATTTTAACATTAACACTTTAGTTGGAGAGACTAGCTCGAGCTTAACATACTGTATCAATGTTGAACAAAAGGCCATTATGAAGTTTGTGGCATTTTGTGAATGGGCAACCTACTCCTGAGTATCCCAAGGTATGCATAAGGCACAACCTGAGAGCAATAACCTGGTGATCTGATACAAAGCCATAGCATTACATCAGGATCATCATTTTACAAGGAAGTTATCACTACAGTGACTGTGAAATACTTTCAGCAACATGCACACACATCCCTTGAACAATAACGTCACTAGCAGCTATCTTGATCCACACTGGTACGTTACTGTACTGTTCTCTAGATTGTCACCATCCTAGCTAGCTAGATCGATAGATACCTCCAGTACCAGAGTGTCTCGCCAGAGACGGAATAAATAATAAGAATAAATAATCGTTGTAGGTTATTAGCTAGCTTGAAATATTATATACATATCTTACCCAGTGGTGAAATAACATGACTAGTCTACAAGGTTTGTGCTGGTTGCATTTAATGAAGAGGTCGTAGGGTTTCTCATTTTTTTTTATTGAGACCTGTATACTTTTCCTTCGATTATTGTTGTGTCCACTTCGTTGTTGATCTTAATATTTTGGATATACTTCCACTGCATACTGCAGTCCCTTTTGCCTTGATCTGGAGGATATCGTGGAGGTATTACTCCAAAAATCATCACTCACACTGACAGCTATAGCGCTTGTCCCCGTACTCGCCATGGCTTTTAGCTTGACAGTTCCGGGAATTGTGTCGGACGTAGCAACAGTAACTAAGGGGGCGGGGCCCTGGCGATCGGTCAATTTTGACGTTTTATTCGTTTGACGTTGCATTCTTTTGTGGTTGCATTCCTTTGACGTGTCTGCATTACCACGTTTCACGGCCATGAATTTGTTTTTAATGTTTTGTTCGACAATGTTGGAACTTGTGTCTTTTCTTTGGAGCTTTCGATAGATGTCTTTTCATAAAGAAGTTTTTTCAATGTTTTTTTTTTCCAGTAGGATTTTTGTCTGGCCTATGTTGTAATAACCCTTGTAGAGGATCATTTTGGGAAGACGCAAATAGGACCCTTTAAATTCGCTGCATAGCCAACGTCAGGCAATGTTTCTCCCCAAACCTCCAAAGAGATGATGCTGCTCAGGGTACTGAGCCCCTGACTAAGGTCAGTCACTTTAAAGGGGGTGAATACTTATGCAATCAGTTCTTTTACATTACATATTTTTATTTAATTGACATTACTGTGTAGAAATCTGTTTTCACTTTGACATTAAAGAGGGCTTTTTTGTATTTTTTTTGTCAAAAATGATTGATTTATAAAAGCAATAAAAGGGTAAAACATCCAAGGGGTTGAATACTTATGCAAGGCACTGTATGTTGAAGTGTAACTGTTGTTGTCTCTGGTAGTGGCATGTGCTCTAATTGTTCATGAGTATGGAGGGGGTGGGTCGGTCAGGGACACCAGACACCACTGTTGAGTCTTCTGGTGGTGTCGCGGACCTAATTCAACTAAATATTGATGAAGGAACTTGTAGAACTTGTATATTGGGATTGTATTTTATTTTATTGTATCTTTTTAAAAATTTTTTTTTTATTTATTGTCAATGTTATGTTTGATATACGTTAATGCCTTTTTTAGGTTGTATAGCCTTTTTCACTCTGGCAGGGGGACTGCCAATGGAAACTAGCCTTTTGGCTATAATTGGGTGCATTTACATTTTAATGTTCATGAATGTACACTGTCCCTCTTGATCAAATAAACAAATTGATTGATTGATTGATTGATTTATTGATTGATTGATTGATTGATAGGAGGGGTGCCTGTTCGAAAACTCAGGCAGCTTTGTTGTTGTATCATGCTGCTCAGGTTTTATGGGTGGGCAGCCATGTTGTTGTGTTTTTCAGAACAGAATTGAAATTTTTAAAACAATTTGTTCAACCTCCACATCATCTAGTCTCTTGTGCACATGATAACTAGTCTCTTCTGCACATGATAACTAGTCTCTTCTGCACATGATAACTAGTCTCTTTTGCACTTGATAACTAGTCTCTTGTGCACTTGATAACTAGTCTCTTGTGCACATGATAACTAGTCTCTTCTGCACATAATAACTAGTCTCTTCTGCACATGATAACTAGTCTCTTGTGCACATGATAACTAGTCTCTTGTGCACATGATAACTAGTCTCTTGTGCGCATGATAATTACTCTCTTGTTAAACAGCAGTTTATCAGTCTTTTGAACACATTGCAAATGCTTTGGTTCAGTCATGCAAATGAGTCTCACTGGCTGCAGTTACCTTATCAGTTCCATTATCAATGTGTTATGTTGTGGAAATGCATCTTTATTTTGAGATACTACATGTGAATGAATTAGAGAGCTTTGTGTCTGTTCACCTCTTAATGCCTCCATGTGCCAGTCCACTGTGTCATTCTGACTGGAGGGGTTTGGTGCAACATGCTTATCTGTTGACCATCTGGTCCCTGACTTCCTCCCTACACTAACACTCACAGCAGTGTACTTTAGTATATATGAATCATATTTCTCATCTTTCCTTCTACAGTCAACAAGATGCCTCAACTCATTGAGAGCCCATCTATATGTTATTCATTTAAACAGCTGATTTGAGATCAGTTCAAACATCCTGGATCCTGGATCCTGTGCTCATGTGGAAATGGAAATGGCCCAGTCTCTGTGAATTCACATCAGAGTTATTGTAGTTTTTATTTTTATTTGGACTTTCAGTTTGTATTTTTATATAAGTTTAGTTTTAGTTTTTAGTGCATACGTGTTTTTACTTTGAGGAATTGTTTAGTTTGTATTTAGTTGTAGTGTTATTGTGAAGAAAGCCTTAGCATATAGAAGCTGAAAAGGTAGGATGAAAGAATGCATGACCATCAATATGATTTATTTCATTCATCCTGGGTCCTTTTTCATTAGGCTAGTGTCTCACAAGAAATCAAACAGAACAGGGACAGCCACAAAGCACATCAAAGGGGGGAAACGAAAACAAAGCTGATTTTACCTGCAATTCTAGTTCGTTTTAGTTTGTGTGGCATTGTTCAATAAAGTATTGTTCAATGTATTTAGTTTTCATGTTTTTTCGTGTTAAATTTTTTTTATTTCAATTAACAGAATTATCTTTTCATTGCAACTTTTAGTTTAGGTCTTAGTTTCCATGAACTATAACAAGCTGACTCACACTGACTTCTTAAAAGAAGTTTGTGCAAGGTTCGATGGTTTCACAGATTGTCTTCTCCGACAACATCTGCTTTTTTGCAACGTCTAACATTTAAAAGCCCAGGCCACAGACGTATAACCTCATGTGGACTAGGACTAGAGGAACATAGACTCTCACTTAAATACTACCACACGAAAGAACATCATGTTCACCTCTGCATATGCAGCTCTCCTGGTTTCCGCTTCGTTGCTACTAGTGCAAGGGGATGGTAAGTAAGAATTGGAATTATGTGAGTAGAAGATTTGTAGAGAAGGAACTGGGTTTTGTAGAAAGTGACGGTAAAATATTTCAGTTATATGTCTGCAGCAGATAGGCCATCCAGGTAGATGAATGAGAGCTACACAATGAGGTATTGATCTACTTTTTTGATCTACTTTTGTATTAAAGTCAAAATGAAAATAGAAAAAAGATCCCTTGAGTAGAACAAAACAATCTAAATGTATATACGATGAATTAGGGATGGGCGATATGGATCACAAATCATATCTATATGTATATCTATATGTAGGACATGTCTTGTCTTATCTGTTGTTGTGCGTGTGCACTTTATATGTTTCACCGTGGGAGAGTGGGAAACGTTTTTTCGATTCCTTTGTATGTCTTAACATGCAAAGTAATTGACAATAAAGCTACTTTGACTTTGACTTTGACTTTGATATCCCAGTTTTTTTACCTGACTATTTACCGTGGTTTATACATTGATAGATATACTGTAATTACCTGACTATTTACCGTGGTTTTATACATTGATTTTGCTAAATGTCTGCAGCCCTGTGGTAAATAGGTGCAATTGTCATACACAGGACAACTTTTCCCCGCCTGGTAGTTAGAAACGTGCACAGTAACTCTGCCAGATAAAGCGAGAATATGTCTGTCTCTCTCTCCCTCTTTCACATACGAAAGACGGCATCGGATAGATCACACATTTTCATTCACACTTTCATTCACAGAAAATACATAGACAGGAAAAACTACACAAATACATTTTATAAATGATATTGTCTAATCCTACATCTCGTTTGAAAAATATATTGGTGTTCCTCTTATACCGATATATCCCCCAGCCCAAAGATGAATTCTTTCTTCAGTAAGACTACAGAATCATGTCTCACTATGTTTGGTGGTTCATAAAATATATTTTTATTTTGTTTTTATAAACTTTTCTCAGCGGTCTCAACCGTTTGCCTGGATGAACAGGGTCAAACATACCAGGACCAGGAGAGTTGGCAGCCACACCCATGTATGTCCTGTAAGTGTGATAATGGAAACCCAAATTGTGTTCTGAGCTTTTGTGCCCCCCTGCTCAACTGCCCCCATCCAGGGGTCGTCCCACAAAACCAATGCTGCCCTGTCTGCCCAGAGGTAACTATTGCTCCTTCCTAAACCTAAGGAGTTTTTTTTTTCTTTCTTTAACAGTGGTTACATATCATTTTGTATATTCACAGATGCAATGATATTCAGATGTTCCTCCTCCTGGCCCCCAACAACAGGTACGTTTTCAGTCCCAGTCCTGAGGGGCCTTTTCCAAACTTGCCCCTACACCCTCTCCCTACCCACTTCCACTCCGTTTGTGCGTTCATGTGGAGGGTCCGCCACATTAAGGGTCATCTCAAACCAATTAGCAGGAAGTGGGTTATAAGTCCCTCCATCAACATGCCTGAGTGAGTCTGCATCCATGCAGCCTTCACAAACATCTGCAGCAGTTTTCTTTCAGGTCCACGTAGCACCATAACTCTACCTGTCAGTTTTCTGGCCGCAAGGCCGTATTTGTTAATGAAAGAGTCACTAATAGCACATCAGTGAAACTGATATTAGGACCAAACGTAGTAAAACCCTGAATGTCGAAAAGTAGTAGACCTACATCATACAAACATGTGTTTGCATATTGCAGAGTATGGGGAAAATGAATGAAAATAACACATGAAATGCAGCTCAACACGCACATAATGAAAAGCGAAAAATAAATTCTATGTTTCACAGCGTCCCCTAAACATATTTTATGGTGTTTTTAATATTTATTAGGTTTGTTATTTCAATGAAACCAGTCTGTCAATTCCCTTTTTCTGTTTAAGAGCGTGTAGTCACGCCGTGACGGAGTGAGGAGGGTCCAGTTTGGACAAGGCCCCAAGTGGGTGTCTCTTAGTTTCTACTCTGTAACTCAAATGTCTTCACACAGGAAATGATGAGACCTTTTGCCTTGTCTCTGTCACTGTTTCTTCCTCTTCTTCTCTCTTCTCTTTGCATTTGTTTATCCTTTATCCTCTCTGTCTCTCTTCTCACTCTCTCTCTTCTCTCTCTTGCAGGGTCGAAGGCCATGGCCAGGGCAGTGATCCCACAAGATGGATGGGACAATTATGCGTGCGGCCATCTTGTGTTTCTACATGGATTTATTAAAGCTCCATGAAGCATGTTGAATAAACGAATCAGACCTGACTCCTCATAGCGTCATCCTTCTGGTTACTCCTCATAGCGTCATCCTTCTGGTTACTCCTCATAGCGTCATCCTTCTGGTTACTCCTCATAGCGTCATCCTTCTGGTTACTCCTCACAGCGTCATCCTTCTGGTTACTCTGCACATCTAGTCCTCTGCACATCTATTTTTAATTTTGTATGTGTCTACAATCACCACGGTAATCTATTTAACAACAATAGTGATGTTACAAGTACCCATGTCAATGAATATGACAGCCTGAAGCCTTCTAATTTCAGCAATTCATTTTAAATTCAGCAATGAATTCAGCAATGAATTTAATGCAGAATTAAATGACTTTCTATTCCTACAGTATGCAATGATTCATTCTGATATTTTGATTCTCAACTTTTTTTAAATTTTTTTATTCTTCTGATATTAATAACTACATACACAGAAATATTTCTTACTATAATAAATAAATCGAGTTTATTCTTAATGTCATCAAAAGATATAGAAAAGTTCTAATTGCCTAATTGAATTGTTCTAATTGTTCTAATTGGCAAGTAAACGTATAATAAGCGGGATAATGTACAATCCGACGGTCAGCATCTGACAATAAATCCTTTCAGGTTCGTCCCATCAGGATTTATTTTCCTATACTGACCGGTGGACTATACATTATCCCTCACATGTTCACTGGGTGAAATGAAGGTGTATCTGGAGATATTTTCACTATATTTTTCACTTTTTATGACACTGCAGATAGAGCAGAATTAGTCCATATCCAGAAGTAGATCCAGGGTGTATGAGCCAAAAGTATGAGGAGATCACTAAGTAAGTAAGTAAGTAAGTAAGACTTTATTTATATAGCACATTTCGTACAAGTTGAAGTTCAAAGTGCTTTACATAAAATCAATAAAAGCAAGCAGCAAGAGCAATACATGGAGTAAAATAATGATCAACATCGTATCAGAACCTGATGTTCCGATAGACTTCTTGGATTACTAAAATCATGATAAAAGGTATAAAAGTAATTTACTTCTGCCTGGTCTTTAGCTCAGTCGGAACCACAGTGCTGCTTCATAGATTCTGCCTTACCCTGTTAAATATTTTCCCTAGTTATGGTTCCGCCCAGAGGCCACCCTTCCTTCTCACTAAGCTACATTTTGTGTCATTTTGCTAAAAGTCAGACTCTGGAGTATATGCTGGTCCCATAACCATTAACTGTTGCGATGAGATGTATAGCAGATTCTTTTAATTGATTACAAAATTGTTTGCAAACGTGTTGCATAAACAATTGACTATCCATATCTACCTTTAATAATTTCACTTGAGTTAGCATGCCTAGCTTTTTAAACAAGCTTATTTTACTGCTGTTATGACTTAACATGGTTAATGGTGCATGGTTGCATGGTTTAAGGGTGTTTTCACACCTGTGCTTTTCAGTCCGGTTAAATCAGACTCTGGTTTGTTTCCCCCCTTGATTTGTTTGGGTCGGTATGAACACAGTTTTCGCACCGAGACCGTTGAGAGGAGGTGGTCTCAGTCCGGTCCCAAATGAGCCCTGGAGTGGTTTGTTTGTGGTGGGAACGTGATCCGACCCAACTGCCAGGGAAGAGAAAGTGGTAGCAAGAGTCAGAGGTTGAGAAGAGATGAAAAGAGAGACTGACAAAAAAGATGAAAATAGGATTATATGAATGATGCTGAAGAAGAGGGGAAACTGAAAGAGTGAAAGAGAATAAGGAGCTGAATAGATGGACATACATAGAAAGTGAGGGGTTGAAATGGAATCTCTCTGCTGCCGTCAACCTGTCCGTTATAACTGTCCCAAACAGCCAAAAGGGGGAGCTAAAGGTTTCTGCTTTTCTTTTTCTTTCTATTTGTTTATTTTGCCCAAGGTCTAGATTCATGAATAGTAAACCATGCACATAAGACTATAACAGAAATACGAGATCTACATGGCTTCAGTGACTTTAATGTGTGTGATTATTGCCTTGGAAATACTTTCAGCTCAGAGGAGGATTTCAAGAAAACTTGGCGTCCCAAGGCCATGATGAGGAGCCTCTGTTGCTTTGCAGTTGGTGATGTGGACCAGCTGTTTGGATTCAGTCAGCTCCTCTTAGTCCCTGACAATGCGCCAGCCTCGTCTAGTTTTTAGGTCCTGCTCAAGCTTCTGCTGAATGACCTGCATCCTTCGCATCCTGGCCAGTCACCACCCGGGCCTAAAACAAGAGAGGATAGTTGGTAAGACATTAACTAGCGACCGTTCTCACGTCAGATTCCAAAGAACTCATTTAACTGTGCTCCGCAACTCAACCAATGGTCATGTTTACTGAAAATGACTTTTGCCCATCTGGTGTTTGTAGTGTCCTCTTCCTCCAGTTCCCCTGACCTACGCATAAGGAGAGGAACAAATCATTCTGACACCATTCTCAGAGACTGTGCCTGACAACGGACCACCTAAACACTCTTTAAACCTCTTATTTCTGGCCTGTCTCTGCTAGCACACGACGCTGGGAGTCCTCATTCTTTTCAGGTGGCACACATATACGCCAAGCTCACCTCTCTGTGCAGGTAGTTCGCCTCTGACAAATCAGAAAACACGTAGGAAGAGTTTACTAAGAATGTACTGACAAAACCCACTACCAGGACGAGCTAGCTTGAGAAGACGTGAGAAATGTTACTTTCTCGTAGCGGACCGCCCTCTCCCAGCGGAGATCAACCGTGGTTTGGACACAACACGACCACATTAACAGTGGATATTTTAGCCGCAGGACTGAATTAATTGTACAGTCGCTGAAAGTTCAGATCATACGTACGTAGTCTGAAGGGGTACGGGACTGTAAAAAGTTTGGGAACCACTGAATTAGACGATCCCAAACCCAAAATCAAACCATAAGTAAATCAGTGATTTCACATGGATCAAAATCAAATTAAAACACCTAACTCAAACCTTGGGTGTAAAACCAAAGATCAAAACTATAATATTAAAGGCAGTAAAACTCAGCAAGACCCTAGCATTCTTGTCACTCAGGGGTTGCAACACGCGAATAATTAAACCTAAATTAAAAGGGAAGTCAGTTAACCGCGACAGTCAGGCCAGGAGCAGCACAGTGAAGCCAAGCAGTGGAGCAGAAAAGCAGGTGACAGTGAAGCGCCGCCGCGACGGACAGCAAAGCCAGGCGCAAAGAGACAAAGCAGCACAGCAGCACAGGATGGCAGCGAACAAACTCAGCAAAGCAGCAGCCAACAAGCCTCTGTACACAAAAGTAATAGGTTTAACCGAACGGTGATACTACTTAGAGCACGTACCCACTGGTTGCGGCAACATACCTGTAACGTTGTATTTTTACCGGGAGACAGTAGAGAAGTCCACACACCTCCACCTGTGCCACACCAGAGAACACGCAACCATTACCCCACGCCGGCTACCCCCAATACTACATATCCTCCTTACCGACTGCACTCACCGGTCCCAGATAAGAGTTGTGTTAGAGTGCTTGCTCACGGAAACGTATTTTTATCTGGATGTCAAACAAGCCTGACCCAGGGTTGCTACAAGTGGAGACATAATCAGGTTTTAAAATCACTTGTGTGTCTGTTTGAAAAAAAAAATAGTTAAGTTGAGGTTAACTCTTTGCTGGTTAATGACAGAAACAGTAGGATTTATTTTGTGCAAGAGGGGCAGACACAATGGACACCAGGCACGTACAAACAGGGCTGGCTGATGGGCCAAAGCGTGGGATTGGGGTTTGCTGGCTGATGTCAGTAGACAACACCCAAGTCCCACAATGTTGTGACTGCTATGAGAACAGACATGGTGTTGTATTCTGAGAGTGGGCCCATTGTTTAGTTTGGTAAGATACGACTGAGGAAGCATTTGAAAGGAAGAAGCTTAAGTATGCGTTACTGGTAACAGGAGAGAACGAGGCTGGCAAGCACACACAAGATCAGTTGAGAGGTTCTAAGGCTTTGTAGCTCAATCAACCACAACGCTTCTGTTAGATTTTGGTTTTCAAGGACGGTTATTCAAAGAAGAGTTGTCTGAGGCTGCTGAAAAAGCGAGCCAGTGGTTGTAGCTGAGCTTCAGCTTAACCTGAACTAAAGCTGAAGTCAGTGAAATCTTGTCAAGTTCTATCTTGAGGTGTATCTGTTGTTGTCTCTGGTAGTTGCATGTATTCTTACCCATCATGAGTATGGAGGGGGCGGGTCTGGGATGCCAGACACCGCTGTGGAGCCTTCTGGAGGTGTCGTGGGCCTAATGTAACGAAATACTGATGAAGGAAGGGGCCTGCCTGCAAGCCCCAGTGAAATGCTCACAGTGGCAGCTTTGTTGCTGTTGTTGTAGAACTCAGGTTCTATGGTTGGGCAGTCATGTGTTGTACTGTGAAGGAGGGCCCGGGTACAACATGCGGCGGTTGTTGCGACTGTCTCCAGCCAGTTATGCGTTGTTGTATCTATGGTTTGGGCAGTTTTTATATGGGTGAGGTTGCTAGCCATGAGTACTTGCATGTGACAGCCAGAGAAGCGAGAGGTGTGTGTGTGTGTGTGTGTTTCCAGACTCTAGAAACAGATTGGAGATGTTCTGTATCACAAATCATACTGAAAATATAAATGCATAAAACCAACAAAGTGCCTCGTTCATGGGTCTGAGATGGAAGGTGCCAAATCATCTTCAACACAAACAAAAAGGTTCTGCAAGCATTTAAAACTCTGTGTCTAATCAACAGCATTATCTTTGATAGATACATAACGTCTTTTAATGTATGACTGATGTGCTTGCATGAACAGAAAATGATTGGATTCTCTGTTGATAATACTTAGTTATAGGTAGTTATTAATTAAATGAACCTCTCTCACAGTGACATGAACTGTAAATTATATGTCCCCAGTTTTCTGTGTTCTGCTGACTACAAGGAAGCACCTGTCCCACAAGAGCACAAACCCCTCTCTCATTTGTCAGTAAGGAGGTGCCATCTGTTTACGTATGTGTCAACCATTCATCACCGGTTCATTGAGTCAGACATTTCCTTGTAAATAGGAATGTATTCGCATTGGAAGATGATCCAAAATAAGTCGGAGAGCTCAGAACTTTGCCTATAGGCTGAAAATATAGACGCTAGAAATGCATGCATGCAACACAAACTGCATCGAAAAGCCTATATCAATAGGATTTCAGAAACTGGGTCTTTTCGTGGGTAAACATCCGTGGGTGTTTTTACTTTTACCGTCGATGTTATCCGGGGGTCTCGGAGCGGGGTTTTACTTTCTCGGTGAAAGAGAAGCAAATGACATCGAAGACCAGTTCACGCCCGCTAACGGCCAGGCTAAGACAGAGAGACAATATGTCAAAACCTATTTTCCTCACAGTGACGAATTCTCTCAGTTGAGGCTGTACACAGAAGGGGCTTACGCGTCGTTGATCGTGCAAAGTTGTTCGACCAAAGACCTTCTCTCAAAGGATCTGTTTCGAAAAGTAATCGACTTGGACCAGAAAGTACGAAACATCACGTCAAAATTAAGAGGAAGAACCTATGCTGATCTCTGTGCAAATTCAAAGGGAAATTGCGCTTCAAATGCAGTTTTAGACATTACATCCAAAGCTGGCAACACATCTATTGAATATCCATTTCATCAAGGCGAGTTTTTAGGATCAACAATTGGCGGTGTGACTCTGAAATCGAACAGCAAAGCAATACAAAGTGCAGAGGCAGTTCGGCTTTTCTATTATTTAAAAGATGCCCAAACTGAAATGGACAGAGGCGAGAATGGTGCGTGGCTACAGGCTTTTACAAAGACTTTTTCAGAAGAAAAACAGACCTACAGGTAAGTATGTGTCATTCCCTTGTGCTATTAAAGGTTACCCGTTTCAATTAAACATATTTAGCCGGCAGCAATTCGAAAATGATTCCGGTGTGTTGTAGATCTCCCCCGTATGATTTAAGTGTAAGCCTTTTGCATTTATTTACATGGATTGAAAGGGGGGGGGATTTTAAAAAGCTAATGCAATTTCAGTTAGTGCTTTTTAGCCACACGAAGATTTGAATCTTGAATTAAAAATCATGCAAGTATTCCACTTAACAGATTGATTATCACAATTAGTCACTATCAATAAAATGCACGTTGTCATGACATTTTTTAATTCATCTTTTTTTAGATGAATTCAGTTCAGTTTTTCTGTTATGTTATTTATCACAGTGAGTAAACTTAAGGATGCCTATCACCAGCATGCCACCTGCAGGCATGTTTGTATTCATAACAACTTTGTTTATTTCAGATATCTGTATCTCATTTCACTTCCATTTCAAGAGAAGAAGAATTTGACAGGAATTCAAAGACAGTGATTCCATTATTCTCCATGACTTACTTTCTGGCCATTAACATTGCAGTTGCTTCATGTCTCAGGTAGGTTTACAGCCATGTTGGATGTGAAAAACACATCCACCATTCACACACCACTAAAATGTGCAATGATTAGATCTAGGCCTACAAGTCGTTTGAGATGGTTAGATTAATATAGTAGATAGGTTGGCCTCATCCCTATATGTTTTTTGTAGCTCCAAATCCATGCAAAGGTTTTGCAAAGGAAATTGCTTTATAAATGTATCACACTTTAGACTGCTATGTGGCATGAGGAGGCTATGTGTATCTCAGAGATGGTGGCCCTTGGCTCGTGTACTGGGTCCTTCTCTTTCAGGTTGGACTGTGTGAGAAACAAAGTATGGGTGGCCTTGGCAGGTGTTCTCTCTACAGGCCTGGCTGTGCTTACCAGTTTTGGATTGCTTCTCTTCTGTGGGATGCCATTTTCAATGACTGTTGCCAGTGCCCCTTTTCTCATTCTCGGTAAGACTGCAATTTTGTCATCACATGTGTTATTCAATACATTCACTTCATGTTTGTTTTCTCAACATAAAGCATTTCCCATTCGTCACACCCAGTAGTTAATATGGCATATGGCATTATTATACAGTTGTATGATGTTTTTAAATACCGGTTGTTCCTAGGTATTGGTGTGGATGACATGTTCATCATGATCTCGTGCTGGCAGAGGACAAGGGTTCATGACAAGGTAGAAGATCGCATGGCAGAGACGTACAAGGAGGCAGCTGTCTCCATCACCATCACCACTCTGACTGATGCCCTGGCCTTCTACGTTGGCCTCTTGACGCCTTTTCGCTCTGTACAGTCCTTCTGCACGTACACCGGAACAGCCATCCTCTTCTGCTACATCTACAACATCACGTTCTTCGGTGCCTGTCTGGCGCTGAATGGACGACGGGAGAGAAGCAACAGACACTGGCTGACATTCAGGAAGGTTAAAACTCCAGATGAAGACAACAAGAGCAATGCCTGCTCAGTCGGTGGTGCTTATGATCCTGAGACAGGTGCAGAGGTGGGAATGCCCATCAATGTCTTCTTTAAAGAGCGTTATGGACCATTCTTGACTAATATATGGACCAAGGTGTTTGTGGTTTTTCTCTATGTAGGGTATCTGGCTGGTAGTGTGTATGGCTGTTTTCAAATGGAAGAGGGCATAGATTTGAAACATCTTGCACCTGATGACTCGTATGTCGCTAGCTATTATGACAACGAAGACAGATATTTCTCATCTTACGGCCCCTTTGTCATGTTAGTCATTAAAGATAAAAACGTTCAGTATTGGGAGACAAGTGCTCGTCAAAACCTCAAAAAGTGCCTGAAAAATTTGAATCATCCAAAATGGTTGCCAAAAACATGACTATATCTTGGCTTGACTCTTATGTGCAACATGGAGCTCGTGCTGCTTTAAATATTTCAGATAAAAATGTATTCATGACAAACCTGCCCAAATTTCTTAATGTGTCAGGTTTCTATCAGGATGTTAATATTTCTAGTGGCAAAATACTGACCTCTCGATTGTTCATCCCCAGTATTAACATCACCACTGCAACTGATGAAAAGAACATGTTGAACTTTTTCAGAGACACAGCTTCCACTTGTGGGCAAAACATGAATTTGTTAGTCTACCACCCTGCCTTCATTTACTTTGACCAGTATGCAGTCATTGTTAGCAATACTATCCAAAATATTATAGTAGCTACTGCAGCGATGCTTGTAATTTCTCTTCTGTTGATTCCACATCCTCTCTGTTCTCTGTGGGTGACCTTTGCCATTGCTTCAGTTATAGTGGGTGTAGCTGGTTTCATGGCTTTGTGGGATGTTAATCTAGACTCCATCTCTATGATCAACCTGGTAATCTGCATTGGCTTTTCTGTGGATTTCTCTGCACACATTTCCTATGCTTTTGTGTCAAGCAGCAAAAAAACACCCAATGAAAAAGCCATAGACGCTCTCTACAACCTTGGGTATCCAATTCTCCAAGGAGCTGTCTCTACTGTTGCTGGTGTTGTTGTCCTCTCAGCAGCAAAGAGCTACATCTTCAGAACGTTCTTTAAGATCATGTTTCTAGTCATCTTGTTTGGGGCCGTCCACGGTCTTGTGTTTATCCCAGTGTTTCTAACATTCTTTGGAGTTTGTGGCACTAGTAGAAGTGTTGAAGATGAAAAGCCTTCACGGAAACATGTTGATACCCCTGGGGTCCAGCCAATGAGGGCTACTATTCCCAGCATTACACAGCAGCTAGGGCAATCTCTTTGCACTTCCTTTAATAGAGGGCTGCCCTGTCGACCTGCAAGAATTCAAACATATGCTAATTTTCCCTCCCATAATTATCTTGACTTACCGGGGCAATATCAAGTAGGTAACAGCCCTTCCTTGAACAGGGGGCAGTCACGTGGAACTCCAAGCGTAGAAACATCAGCTGGCATTCATTTAACACAAAACTCTCACTACAGTATAGATCCTGACTGTCCTTAAGTTCTAGTTACTTTTATACAGTGCGAATATATTTTTGTATCTTTATAATTTGACTACTTGACTACATAAAGACTTGAGACTCCTCTTATTGGGAGGAACTGGAACTGTGTGTAAATTAAAGTACTGATTTGATACACAGCATAATGTAATAATCAGCTTCGGTCACTTTTTTTGCATGTAATATTCTGTTTGTGAGAGCTATGTATCATAAAATACTCTTTCAAACATTTGACCCGTTAACATTTCCTCGTTATTGTAGTCAGTATGTTAATGTTGAAGCTTCAGCATGTTTGTGTCGTCTTGCTATGGTAAACGGTCAACCCACGCTGTGCTTGTAAAATTACTCATTTTGTGTATACATTTTGTATTGTACCACTAAAAGCAAATAAAACGTTTAAAAAGTAAAAGTTGTGTTGTTCAGCTCATCACATGGTGTCTGCTGTACTGAGGCCGAAGTACAAAACCTTTTTCCAAACAATATGCAAATAATTCAAAATTCAGCATCACAAACACAAATTTCTCCCATTTACAGTAAAAACTATTCCCACAGACAGTTTTCAAACAATCCTTAAACCATTTGTTGGGGTCCATGCTTCCATGACTATCTGTTTATAACACATTCTGTGGTTAAAGAATTAGCCCCACATATGTGATGAGTGCCCCATGCCCTAGTTCCTGTGTATAAAGAACAAGATAGATAGATAGATAGATAGATGGATACTTTATTAATCCCGAGGGAAATTTAGGTCATCCAGTAGCTTATACACATACACAAATACACATATACACTTATACACCACACCGACATACATACATAAATTACATATACATACACATAGGGAGAACATATTCACACAGAGTGTTTCCAGATGCAGGAAAGGGTCATAGGTCATCATGAAGGGGCCAGTGTGTGTGAGGGCACATGAACAGATATGTTTCCCTTTTGTCACATTAACTTGATGTCGAGTACTCCAAGTCAGGTTCAGTCAGGATAAACTGACAGACAAAGTTAGATGGTCAAATAGATTGTTTGAGGACATATTTTATTTGTCATGGTTTGATTTGCTTTTCGATAAAACGTTAAACCATTAAACATATAATATACATATCTACTCCACCACATTGCCAGCAGAGGAAAATTAACAAAATAAGTCAAATCTCCATTTTATTCACCTGTCACATTGGGAAAAGCAGGTGGCCACTAAAGGTGTTATAATGATTTCCATTATCATGTATCCATGCACCAGGGTAGAGTTGCACATAGACCGCATCTCCCACCTCTAGCAGCTGAGACACTCCGTTAGAGCTGTGGACACTCCCAGCTGTTTGGTGAACATAAGCAATGAGAACATGCTGTCCATTTCTCTGTAGTGTCACTCCTGATGGGTTTCTGCTGCTACCAGGACCATACACCTTGAAGTCGAACTGATAGACTCCTCTTACTGGTGCTGTGAAGATGCCTGAATACCAGGAGAAAATACCAGACGTGATTGAAATCTATACATTTATAAGATCACGATAATGTGCTGAAATGTAGAGCTCTATGAACAACTTGAGTGTCTTTACCTGTGCTTGGGTTGTAAGCATTGCCAATGTTTGTAAAGACATGTCTATAGACCAAAGTGACTCCAGTGTTAAAGGGTCCTGTGTTTTTATGGTCAGACTCCAAAATTGCAGCTGAAAAGGCTACCTTCCTCTCTGTGAATCATGAATAGAGTGAACAAAAGCATAACTTTGTCAAAAGAATAATAATAACTATGGCATTATTCATTAGGTTCTGCATCCTCTCTCTCGTCATATGGACAACATGCAATAGAGGATGGTAGAGGTATGTTTCATTTTCCAAGGGGGAAACTGGTAAAGTTTGTATGGGCTTTATATCATTCACAGCAAATTTTATTTACATCCAAATATTTCTGAAAACGTGATGAAGACCGTGAACCTTCAGAACAAATGTAATTAGGCAAATATAAATAAGGTAAATAACAAAACACTCAAGCACATCAAAATTAATTGCAGAATAAAACTGTGGTCTATGCTCTGGTGCAACGGTTCTTTGTGCCCTTAATACCTCATGAAGTGATCATATAGTGTTTATTGAGTGCTTGTGAGGAAGACGGATACATTGTCAATCACAGTTTTGAAATTTTGTTTCTCATTCTAAATGAGTGTGTTACCTCGATTCTCTCTCTCCAGGTCTGTGACTTTCATCTCAGTGCTGTTGGACCAGGCTTTCATGGCTCTCAGCTGAGCAGCTTGTTCTAAAATTGCAATCGGGTCATAAATCACAGATCAATGAGAGGAATACCCAGTGAATGAGCTCATGATGTCATTCTTTCACTTTACCTTTATTTTCTCGTTTCAGGTCTCCCACAGCTGCATTTAGATGGGTGGACTGAGCTGAAAGGAAGTCAGGTTGAAGTTTAAAAAAATATATACAAATCAATTCAGCCATTTTTGCAATGAAGAGCAAACCACTTGAGGAAACCTTGCAGATTAATTTAAAATGTGCTGTGAATCACAGAACAACTGTATTGCTAGTGACCATGTCCTCTGTTTTTCTTTACCCTCAGGGTAGGATTATAATTTTACACAGGTGTTTACCTTTATTTTCTTGTTTCAGTTCTTCCATAGCTGCATTTAGGTGGACGGACTGAGCTGAAAAGGAAATCAGGTTGAAGTAAAAAAAATAAAAATAATATTTAGCAATTTTTGCAATGAAGAGCATACCCTCATATGTTGTCCTCAGCTTCTCCAGGTCTGTCATTGTGTTCCTGAGCTCAACCCTCTGTTCAGCCAGCACAGCACTCATCTCCCTCAACACGGCATGGATGTCAGCTTGGCAGATGCATTTGGTAGAGGATGATGGTGTTGCCTCCTCAAATCTGTCTTCCGGTGTCTGGTTCCCTGTGTTGCCATTTCTGTTGTGCAGACCTTCATGATTAATGTCATTCTCACTTAGATTGTTGTCTCCGTTGATTCCAGACCAACCACAGCACAGCAAAAACAAAACAGCAACAATCTTCATTCTGTGTTTGTGTCTTCACATGAAAAAGTAACAACTCAGTGAAGTTGGCATCCTTAAGTATGGTGTCTAGGTTAATGATTGCAAGATATTGCTACCTGGAGATAATATGATACAGTGATGTGCTGTTAAACCTCATGATTTCACTTATGTCACTGGTGAAAGGTACAATGACACTGGCAATACTCATCATTCATTAACTTCTTTGTATCCTGCTTTAACCTGCTGAGAAATAATACCACAACATGGTAATTAATGTCACAATCACTGCCTCGGCCTGATTCTCTGACATCTTATTTGCTTCGTGCAGAATACCCTCACATTGTCCTTATTAGACTGAAAAACACATTATCAACAGCTAAACAGATGCAGTAGTGTCCAATCTCATGCATTTATCCATTTGTCCTGTCAAAAGCAATGCTTCATCTCTCTTTAAATAGACATCAATACAAAATAAAACAAAATCAGGTCAGTACATACTGTATATTCCAGATGTCAGATGTACACAAGAGCATAAAGTAAAGCAGAATTGCTGTGTTGATGTCAACTTGCTCTGAGAAAGATCATATGACCTTGTTTTGATCAAGTGGGTCACAAATAGTGAATGACTTCCTTATAGCTTATTGGAGCTGAGCTGTAAACATCCAGTTCCTCATTCCTTTAAGCACGTGCATTTTCAATGAAAATATTACCATGGCACAATCCATGCATCTCAAAAAGCTGTTCAATTCTTATGTAAAGACATGAATGCATTCTTATTTAGTTTAAGCAAAAATGTCAGATGTAAAGAAAGAAACAGAGGGACACTAGCGTTCTGAGAGAGAAGCATGAGATATCCTCTGTGTCAGAGCTTAAATTCCAAATGTCAAACAGTACAAAGTAAACTCCAGATAGAAACTGAATATCAGATACACTAATGTAATATTCTTACATTGCTTGTAACTTTACCCGTCATTTTCTGCTTTGCTATTGTTAGTGTGTTGGCCAGTAAATTGGCATATCCCCATACTCATAATTCTGAAGGAAAAGTAGCCAGATGGTAAGAAAGTATAGATAAAACAAAGGTAAGACTTTATCTGGATAATCCACCTACAGAGGGTTTACAAAGTATTTGTTATATTTCAACAACGTATTAGTTAACATTCAGCAATTCAGCTATTTGCTTTTGTCTGTAGATGTTTAACATAATAGTATATGTGACGATTTGTGAGCATACACATTCTAAGAATACTTTAACTGAACTATTCACTCAACTGAGGTTATACAAATATTCGACAATGTATGTACAAATATTCAACAAATAATTAGCCAACAATTGAATTTATCTTTGTTGAATATTTTAAGGCTCAACATTTTATATTCATATGTTGACAATTGTTCAGTGAATGGTTTACTATGTGTAAACGTTATTTCTTTTTTTCGATGTTGATGTCTTGCATGTTACAAGTCTATGTTTTCATTGCTTTTGACTCAAGATAAATTACTTACTAAACAAACCACGTTAGCTTTTGCCTTGTCCATGTAGGCTAGTGCATTTATAAAAGGTAGCCTTTAGCCTGCCCCAGAATTTCAACTAAATATATTTAAACATGAAGTTGACTCTCACTATGTAGCTCAATCAGTCAACGTCATTGACTGGAATGTTTTAGTCATTAGTAGGTAGTTATCAGGCTTTGGCATTGGTCAGTAGGTGGCAGGGGTGTACTTTGTACTGTTGATGTTTCTGTCCTATTCATGGTGACTTTACTTATGAGATTTTCCATTGGAACAGATACATGTGCTCCCCTTTGCTCTTATCCATATTTGTGTTTTACAGGTGAGCTGGTGGAGATTCTGGCACTCAGTTATTGAGCTAGCTTTACTGACATATTACTGTTATTCTGTGAAAAGACTGTGAGAAACAGTATCAACAGCTAAACAGATGCAGCAGTCTCCAATCTCATGTATTTATCCTGTCAAAAGCAATGTTTCATCTCTCTTTAAATACACATCAATACAAAATAAAACAAAATCAGGTCAGTACATATATATTCCAGATGTCAGATGTAATCATGTAGAACTAAAGTAAAGCAGAATTGCTGTGTTGATGTCAACTTGCTATGAGAAATATCACATGACATCTTCACTGCATAAATCGTGCTGCTATCACACCTGAATTTCCCTAACGGGATTAATAAAAGTTTATCTTATCTTATTTTATGACCTTGTTTTGATCAAGTGGGTCACAAAGAGTGACTGACCTCCTTATAGCTGTAAACATCCAGTTCCTCATTCCTTTAAGCACGTGCATTTTCAATGAAAATATTACAATGCTCAATCCATGCATCTCAAAACGCTGTTCACTTCTTATGCAAAGACATGAATGTAAGCATGTCCTTACTATCACGTTTTGGTGCCATGTTTTTATCCTTCAGTGTTTGGGTGGACAAGTCTTTTTGTAGAGCACTCTGCACTTCCAGTTAATCCCTGAGCAGTGTTATGCCAGCCTAAATAATCTCACACACACACACACACACACGCACTCACACTCTCTCTCTCACACTCGCACACACACATTTAGTTAATTAGTTAGGTACATATAGTTAGATTACATATTGTGTGTTTTACTTCTGAAAATGTGTACATAAATGCTTTGATTGTATACGCTGGTCTATTTAATGTTTTACAAGAGTGAATGTTGCCAACCTCTTCTATTCAGAACTCCCAAGACCTTCAACCTTTCCTAGCTATAGAATCATGACCTGTAGCTGTATCCTGTGCTCCCAGTAGAGAACTACTTTTAAAGGATCCAGTCTGACATTCATTTTACATTTGCTAATAATCCTCATTAAAAAAAATAAGGCTTTATTTACTGATAGGGTTAAGAAATTAGTATTTTTTCAGTTAGTGTTTCCCACTTGTCTTTTGAACAGTGTGTTTTAATTTAATTTTCTTTGTGTTGTATGTACATTCACAAATATGATGTATTTCCAACTGTGCTACTTATTTACCACCACTAATCTCATATTTGTGTTGTGAACTTTTTTGACAAATTTGACCTTTCTCAGTGCCGCCACTGCCATTTGCCCACCAGGTGGTCTTTTGTTGTGCCAGGACTATAGTAGTAATGACATACAAACACAACCTCCTTGTTGTCAATGCAGTGCCTTCACTTCATCGTGGCCTTAGACTGGAGTACATTGGCAGTTTCTATAGTAACACCAGATAGATCTCATGGAGTGGTGTAGTGGCACAAGAGAACGTGGAGATTTTTCTCTAATTTATTTTAAAAGCCAAAACAGACATATAGAAACACTGATGACTAATTGAAATGAACCCTTTGAACTGTTTTGGGTTGGTGACAATGTACACAAGTAGAAAAAATATATATGTCCTGAAAAATGGCTAATGAGCGAGTGGTGATCCCGCGGCTGCTTCCTCTACCCTGATTGCATCTGGTGCGTCAGTTGAAATTGGCCCTGTGGAGAGCGACCACTCCTCTCTTTCCGGAAACTCATGTGTGTAGCGTCGTCTCGAACATGGCAAGGGATGAGAACAGTGCGTGTATACGTATGCAATGTGAAAGACAAGATCTGTAATTAGTTGGATACATATGCAATGTTTTCTACAATATGTTCTGTCATTTGTATATACAACGTGTGAAAGATGCGCAAGGTGTGCCTGTCGGCACGATACACCGAAGCGTGCACGTGTTCTCATTCTCGGGTGTCGTTGTAGTAAATACTATCTGTGTCGCTGTAGGAGCAGGGGGAAAGTCTCTCGTCGACGACCTAACCACCAAATATGCCGAAAAACCTTGGAAAGAAACATTTCAACTTGTCCGACGGTGCATGGTAACTATCCAGTAGAAATAAGCCTGCCTATAATTATTAGTTCCACGCCGGGAAACCACCTTCCAAGAAACGACCAAATATATCCTTGTCAATTGACAAAGAATACTGACAAGGCCAGAAGGTGCTCACCCCTGTCTTCAAACACCTTTTCCTTTCCCAGGGTAGGAGCAACCCGGATCCCAAATCTTCCAAACTTCTCAGTGGTTGTCTCCAGAGACTGCAAAAGGCTCTGAATGGTAAGTAATGCATTTTTGTGTGTGCACAAGACATTAAGTTATAATAATAACTACAGGAAGAGCCTTGACTACATTTGTTTGCATCTTCTTTTTTTTATCATCTCAGTGTCTTCTCTGAGTACCATGGTGTCCAGGTTGGAAATAATTGCCAAACAGAGAGGGTGGGTCCTGGATTTTGTTCAGTACATTTTTCTAGACTTATGAATGTGAAAGTAGCTAAGCTATGTATAATTCCCTAGCCTGACGATGTCATACTCATAATTCTAGTCGAACTTCCCGACTTCAAATGTTGTGGGCGGGGCTAAGTTCGGTCTGGTATCCACGCTAATAATTCCCATTCTAAACTCAGAACTCCATTCGACGTATAAGTCCTGTTCCATTTCACATCTGCCCACGATATGATTTAATCAGTTAGGTGGCCACCATCTGCCTCCGCGTGTCATGGCAGTCGCGGAGCTAATTTTGATATGTTTTTTTTTCAATTACCTTAGAATTGTCCAGTATCATTTGGATTTTGCAGTACTGTCACTTGATATGAAAAAGCACCTATGCCATTGTTGTTCAGGTCAAATGTCAAAGTGTTCTGTAAATACCTCAGCGGGAACACCCGAGGGTTTATTCCGTTTGACCTCCACAGGCTGGGGTCACACCTGAGCCCCACAGAGACGGCCTGTTACCTCACAGCTGACCTGTTCTACCTGGAGGTGCTGCTCAAGCCTGACGGTGGTGTGGAGGACGTCAAAGTGGCCCTGCACGGTGAACCCCCGCTGGTGTGTTCCGCCCTCGTGTGCTTTACGGTTACGCCGCCGGCCCACCAAACAATCAGTAGAGATGTGGGTTCATGTTCGCCTATTTATGCATCTTGTCTACATTCTGAGTTTGGTGTTTGTTTTGTGCTGCAGTCCAGTGCGTTGCTGCTTCAGCTGTTGAGGTGAGTGACATGCATCCATTTACTGTATATATGTGTAATATATGCTGTGAAAGATGAGTCATTGTGTAATGTACGGCAGCAGGTTGGACGGTTCGGCTTGGCATTTAACTGTGTTTTCAGGCTACCTCATAGCAATGCTCAAATATAAGTTTTCCTCTCGTGCAAAATGTAGCATGACGTGTATCTGCTTGTCCAGACAGAAGAAGTTTGAGGACTTCTCCGCGAAGCTGTGTGACCTGTCATCCCTTTATAATATCCCTGGTGACAAGTACAGCATCTTAACGGCCATTTACTAATAGAATGTAATCTGTGTGTATCGATGCGTGGGTATAATCAATTTAAACATCTCTTGTAGTGATGCAAAGATTAAGGTATGTACTGCCCTACAGTTCATGGAGAAGGACTTGGTTACCATATCACATCTGCCCAGGTGGGGGAACACTCGAGTCAAATGGATTTTTAAGAGGATAAATGTCTGAATATCACATGTTCTCTTGTTAATCTGATGGCAGGTGTTTATAATCCTGTTTTATAGATCTTTAAGAGAAAATGATGTCTACATTGACACAGTTCTGAACGGGAGAGTTGGGAAAATTGTGCCGAGTGGACCAGGTAGCTAATAATAGCCACTTCTCATTGGTTTAGAATATGCTTATTGAGCACATAGGAGTTCAAACAGGCCCAGGAGGTTTAGGAGAATAAGTGGAAATATTCCATTTCTCTTTCGTGCTCATTTTTCCAGGAACCCCTATGAAGATCCAGTATTCCATCAGTCCCTCTGACATGCTCTTACAGAGACATGGTGCGGGTATGTTGTGCTCATCGTTCTATGCTTGGACTGAACTGCCCTCCCTTGTCCTAGTTTATTCTCCATTGACTGTGTGTGTGTGTGTGTGTGTGTGTGTGTGTGTGTGTGTGTGTGTGTGTGTGTGTGTGTGTGTGTGTGTGTGTGTGTGTGTGTGTGTAATATGTATAAGGTATATCTTTAAGACTGTGTGCTCGCAGTAGAGAGCATGTTTACTTTCCCCGGTCTCTTGTCCGGTCATGTCAACCTGTTTGACTAGGATCACCTGAAACTGTCCTTGTTTCATGCAGATATAGAGGGACTCACTCGGGATGCGTTTGTGATGCTGGGCTCCAGGGGGAGCACACATCGCCTCCAGCTGGCCTCTCTTATTCCTTCTCCCCCACAGACTGATGCCCTGGGGTGAGTGGATGGGTCCGTCTCCGCCACGGTCACTCAAACCTGGAACAGTCATAGGGCCACATGTATCAACCATGCGTATGCACTAAAACCGTGCTGAGCACTCCTCTACACATAAAGCGATATTGATGAATAGATACTTAGATCTAGTATACTTAGATACTAGATATGAATAGAAACCTGCGTACCCCTGTGCATGGTCTTCAGGTAGCGTACGCATACGATTTATAACTGGAAGGTTGGCCACACTAAGAGGAACTAATGGTAATGTAAGTAGGCCTGGGCTAAATAATCTGCATCTCTAGGATCAGGGTTTCTTGTGCACATGGGCCTATTGTAAATGATGGAGGCCTGTTACTGCCGTAACTGAACTGTCAGCGTAGCCATCCTGTTAATTGTATGGGAAGTAACCACCCGGTTGACTTGGAGCTATATTTATCAGTACGGAGGACTATATTTAAAATGCTATCTGCAGCATTGTCAGGTTTTCACAATGTAATCTGCGTATTTGACTACTTGTATTGAAATACAAACAATGTGAAGCGCGTTCGGCTGCACATGATTTTACACTGCTTTGACGAATGTTCAGATTTATGATGAGTAGGCATATGTTGTGCGCACGTAGTGTTAGATAACTCTGATTACAAACCTCCGAACACAACTCATGGAAGTGTGCGTACACATGGTGCAAGAGAACACAAAGGTTGATTAATTTGGCCCATAGTCATGTAATGCTCTGCTGTGCGTTATGGTCGATATCATTCACTTTAGTGTGCTTGTTTTAGCTTCCCACTGTTTAGTCCAATCACAGAAGTGGCCTCCGAGTCTCTGCAAGCCTGCTTCACACTCAAGCTGAAGCCCCCTTTAGCTATTTGCTCTTCTGTCATTCGCCGCATGGAGCAAACCACAGGTAACCTCCTACTCTAGGATAACACTTATACGCAAGTCATCTGGTGCAAAGTACTGCATGGCTCAGGAATATAGTAAACATTTTCCAAGTTCAGGAGGTGTTTTTTTTTTTTTTTTTGCAACGTTCCATGAATCAGATGGATTAAAGAGGTGTCCTTGTGCTTTGCATTGAAGATGTCAAACCTGAGGCTGACCAGCAGAGGGTGCCATTGTTGCAGCTGCTGATGAGAACTACATTAGGAGAGCAGGGCTTCCAGGAATCATGGGATCCTGGCGAAGAGGCCAACTTTACAGTGGTTTGTGGATTGTTGACAAGTCTCAGCATTTTAGCATTACAGTTCATTCCATGTTGTGTATTCTGATTATCATTTTCTGGTGTCAAGTTTTGAGACTTTGTACATACTGTTTCATTGAACGTAATGGCACCTACACCTTAGAAGGCATACAGTGGTCCTCTAAATCAATCCTACATCTCTCGCTAACAGGCTCTCCCAGGTAATCAGGTACATGGGTATGTTTTGTCTGGACCTGCATGGAGTGGAGGATCATGGGAAGGGGCCCTTATTGACACCATACCCTTCACTCATCCTGCTCATGTGCCTTCCCTCCTGGAGCTTCTTCGACATCAGTCAGCTCTCAATATCCTCTTGGCCAGCTGCATCACAGGTCCCAAACACTGCCCAGGTCTGTTGCATCACGCATGCCCCTGCTCTTTACTGATTACATATGGGTGATCCTAGGAGTCACTGCTGCTGGCTCATCATTTTATGCAACAGTTGACTGAAGTTAAGGAGAGGAGTAAAGCTTTGTGTGCACAGACATTCTCACAGAAAAAAACACTTTCGGATAGGCTGTCAGGTGTCCCAGTATTTTCATCTAATAGAAGATGCTGCCAATAGATCCAGTCAAAAGTCTCTTCACCATTCAGTAAGCTGGATAGTGGTAACTATAGCAACAACTGGTGACGGGCAATTGATACTATGCCAAGGAACAAAACAGCGGGTTTCCATAGAAACGAACACCCAACACAAACGACAACGTAAATTCTGGGGCTGGACTAGAATGGAGTTGGCTGTCTCTGCCGCCATTATTTTCTGGACAACTCTGCTGCATGGATATGAGTCATAATAATGAGTCTTTTGAAGGACATTGAGTCTGTGTGGAACACGAGTGTTTCTGATTGGTCTACAGGGGCATCATATGACCTGTACTGTGAGGTTCTCCCAGTCTCAGACTCCAGCGTCTCCGTAACCTTTTTTCTTCCTGGCACCAGCTCTCTGGCTGTTTGTAAGTATGGAACCAAATACACTGAAGTATGTACTGCATGTATGTGCATGAGTCTTTTGGTTATGTGTATACAAACAGAAGTCTTAATCTGTGAAATCCCTAATCTCTCAGTGCTAGTGACTGTGATGCACCTCTGCCAAGTGCGTTGCCAGCTGTTTGCACCTCTGCTAGTGGATGCTGCCATGAATGACTACATCTCCAGGGTTACGACTAGGTACGATCATGTTTGTTTTACTTTTTTCATCAAATATATGCATTACCATCCAAGCATGGAATAATCTATGAACTGTCAAGGGTCAAGATGGGTAGCACACCCTTCTATCCTTACTTGAACTTACCAAATTCATAATCAATGGCTTCTGTAAAAAGTGCTCAAAATTGTCCTAAGGTGTTAGGATTAGTTGGAATTTTGGCATTAGAACGTTTTATATATATATATATATATATATATATATATATATATATATATATATATATATATATATATATATATAAAAAATACAATACCACATGCACTGCACATTTGAGCGGGAGTGATGCTATGGTACAATGCAACAAATTAATTTGGCTTGATTGTTTTGCAGATGCATGTCAATTCCTATAACCATGCGGGCGATATACAAGAGCTTAACCAGTCCCCTCTTCTCTGATGCATCTGGCACCACTACTGCCCCAGGAGTCTGTACCTCTCCACATGAGGTAAACACTGCGGCCTCTTCCATGGTGCACCACTCCTTGCATCCAGCACCAGATCTTCACGCTGGGTCATCGGAAATGGAGAGCACCACAGGCGAGTTTCTGGGACCAACACCCCAGAATTCCGCCCAGGAGGAGGAGGAGGAGGAGGAGGAGGAGGATCCTGCCGCTATGTACACCTCTCCCAGTTGTTATGTCATGTCTGTATCTTCGCCTCAAGAAGTGAGTGATGTCAATACAGAAGCTGCTCCTAACCATTATCCCTTGTCCTCCGTGTGTGTGTGTGTGTGTGTGTGTGTGTGTGTGTGTGTGTGTGTGTGTGTGTGTGTGTGTGTGTGTGTGTGTGTGTTTCCACACTGGCCGGCCAGTGGTCATCTAGCAGAGCCTGTCTAGCACAGGGCTGAGTGGGGGGGAAGCAATTCAGATGAGTGCAAAATGTCAGTGTAACAGATGTTTTAGAGAAAATCATTAATAAAGATAGCAGTTTGGTAATACATTGGTGTACTATAGTATATTCCTAAAATAAGAGTGTCTTAGGTCTCTCAAGGCATGCATGAGCGAAAACGGTCAATGGCTTTTGTATTTTAGCTTTCATTTCTTCTTTTCCTTGAAGACAATAATCAAGGTTTGTAATGAGAAAGACAGACTGCATACACTGAGCCTCACATAAAGCCAAACTAGAATAGTATTGAGCACACATTCTCATGGGAACCCTTTACAGGCAGAAAATATGGCTGTGGTGGTTAGCCGTTTTCTGCATTCTCTCTTTCAGGGTCCGTGTGTGTGTGTGTGTGTGTGTGTGTGTGTGTGTGTGTGTGTGTGTGTGTGTGTGTGTGTGTGTGTGTGTGTGTGTGTGTGTGTGTGTGTGGTGTTGCTGAAGAATCAGACATTTTGTGCTTGTGCACTGGCCCAGCAAATGTCCTCAGTACATTCAGCTTTTAGATCTACCTGTACACAAATATGGTGTCCATAGAAGTTAGTGTGGTCCAGTAGGATTTAATAGAATTTGTCCATAAAAGGTTTGTATCCTCTTGTGATTTATCACTACTTGGACCTGTTTCTGATCGTTTCTTCTCCAAAAGCCTGCATGGTCTGAGCTTTCCTGAATTTGTTTGCTTATTTACCTCTCTAAAGATTGCGTGCACATCAACATAAGTAGGCCTCTTTAAGGCGGGAAGTAAATTGCATTCTTGGTGCGTGCATACCACAGAGACTGAACACTTGGCTGTAAAAGGACTGTGGGGCTTGGCATTTGACCCCTCTGGAGACGGCCAGAAGCGTCCACTGATTAGTACCGTGCGAGCCAAATGAACACTGTAAAAATCAGAGCCTGCTTCAACACATGCAACTCTCCCAAGAAAACGTCCAATTCTGACATTAAACAGTTACACAAGCACTCCCTCAATAGAACGGGTGATTTAATTATTATTATTTTTAAGGAAAACAACAAGGAGGTGAAGGATTGGAGTGAGCAGGAAAAGGGAAAGGGAAAGGTCAAGCAGGAATATTCAGATTTATTGTAGTGGGAATGCCTGTATCAGTATGAATAGCGTGACCATCTGCCAGTATTATCCTGACACTGGCAGCACAACAAGTAATTCCATGAAATATGGCAAAGAAAAGAATGGGGATTTGAACCGTCACTAGGCTGGTTAACTCTGATCAGATTTGGGGTAAAGAGTTTTCGGTTTGACCGTGTAAACAAGTCCATGTCTCCCCTTTTCTTGTGTCAAGACTAGCTGGGTAAGCACTGACACACCTACGTCCATTGTCTGAGCTGCTTAAAGGCCACAGGATGTTACTGATATGAAGATCGGGGAAGTAATAGAACGATAAAAATATCTTGGCTATTTGTTTCACAGTTCCTGTTGTTTCAACATTTACAAGAGAATGTTTCCGTTAATAGTGTTCTGGGGCCACTTTATTTTGTTATTTATTTTTTATTCTTGACTGGACAAAAAACGGAGTGGTTTGGGACAAACAAGTTGAGCGGTTCACAAATATGCTATAGCCGCCCCACTGTTACACAGTCTGCTAATATAAGACATGCATGATGTCGGATCACCACACTGGGCTGATGTACTACTCTGGTTGAGAATGTTAATTGTTGTCCTTTTTCCCTTACACTAAATCAAGAAGTGTTTCTACCTCTGGAACATGGGAAAGAAATATAGAAGCATTTTTCTTCTCTTGTTAAGCAACTAAAGGCCAACCAGTGAAAACCACAGGTCGTTGCCTTGCTTTTCACAACCTGAACTCATTGACTCCTCCACAATTTGATTTTTTTTTTTTTACAAAGATGTTAATTTAACTCTTTGTAATGACTGACTGCATATTCTAGAAATGGTAAATTGACCTCAGCGAATGGAGCTCATCTATAGATTCTTTTTAAGCCTAATGTAGAAATGCTTTTAATGAAAATAATAGTAGATCTTATCATTTAGATGTCAATTAGGCATTTCATGGAAGCTCACATTTAGAAAATACTTCCGAAAAAGGAACGTAGTTTGTGTTGCTCACTTTTAGTGTAGAATTAAGATATAAGCGTTTATGTTGGTGGTTCTAATACACTTGGTATGCATTCTTTGTGGTTAAGGTAGGTCTGTTATGTATTTCTATCCTTGTGGAGGCATAACTATCTGGAGGACGTTCGCGGTCTCTTTAAGTGTAGTCCGGCCCCTATCCTCTCGCAAATTGTCATCTCACTTGTGAAAAGTAGACTTCGGCAAAAGTTAGTCCACTTGCTCAGTTAACGGATGTGGTCAGTGCGTCGTATTTGCGTTGCCTATTACATTTCTTCTGGATATTCTAGGATTGTGCTTATTTTTCTCCTCTGTACAGACCTACATTAAAAACAATGTGCATGACGATGTGCGTTTGTCCCTGCTAATCGGAGTACGCAGTGATAGGCGCACTGTAACTGCGTCTCTCCTGTTATGTGCTTTTATGGACTTCAAACGAACGTCAAGTACGTTCCTAATGGATGCATATGTTTTTGTATTGACATTTTGACTGCCTATGTCGTTGGATGACCACCTCATGGATATCCCTGAGTTTTAGGTGAAGTTTGGGCTATGTATTCATCAGGATGGGTGCGAACAATGGGAAGCACAGTGAGAGTGAGGGTAAGTATAGTTCTGTAAACCCTAAGGAATCGAATCCTTTGCTTTCGTCAACCTGCGCTAAAGTGTCGATCACATTATTTGAACGGGAGTGAATTTGCTTGTCATGCAAGCTCAGCCAAAAGGATGTACCTGTCAAATCCAGCGCAGTCTAAACTGAAGAATTGTTTTGCAATGGACAGAAAAAACGTAGCAAAGCAATACTAATATGGGGAGCTTTTTCTGATATATGAATATGTTGAGACGTCTGTTTACTGCTATCACTTCCCCATGCTTTGTCTTCGATTAAGAGACATAGTGACACATTGTCCCAGGTACTTAACATATTGTTTGCAAATGTTTGCACACACCTTGCCTGTCCTACCTGTTGCCAGAGGTTACACAACGAAGCAAGTGAATGCTAGGGTCATTTTGTTCCCTTAAAGGTTATAATTCAATTTTCCTGCTGTAACATTGGAACCTTGTTTCAGTCACACTGAATTCATTTGTACCTTGATACATACCTTAAAGGCGCAGTGTGTAGGATCTAGTGGCACCTAGTGGTTAGGCTGCAGATTGCAACAAGCTGTGCATACCTTCCCTTTCCAAGCGTGTAGGAGAAGTTACGATGGTCGCCAGGCACCAGAAAAATGTAGAAGGTTTGACCATTTTGGCAGTGTAATATATGGCATCCTATGTAGATACAAAGGACTGGCAAGGCAAAGCAGCTCTTTTCTCACATGATAAAAATGGATCCATTAAGCCTATACCTGTTAAAATATGCTTGTTGCTTATCCCTCTTCAAACAGCAAAAACGAATGGACTCTAAAGCAAGTCACTTAGCTAATGAGTCATCAATTTCACAAGCTGAGCAGAAGCTAACCATTTGCTTTACTGATTGGGGATCACAAGTGTTCTCACAAGGTGTTTCATTTAACCTTTATTTAATTCTCGCGAATACATTGAGGATAGTTCCTCACCAGTAGAAGAGTTGATAGATGATGGTGGTGTCTTACTTCATGTGTGCCTAAATGTCTTTAACAAATTACCATCAGCAGAAAATGTGCCTGGCTGTCTATTTTGGGCGACAGGTTGGATCTAATATAGCGGCCCATGATGTGATTGATTGTGCTGCGATGAACGGAAAGGCAGGATAAATAGAATAGCAAGCTTAAGTTTCATTTCACGATCAAAAGTGTTATTTCATTACCATGTCAATCTGGTATTCCTGGTCCTTCACAGGCCACCATTGACCTTGCACAAGTCCTCAAAGCATTAGACTGAAAAATGACCGCTCTAACTCTGAGCTCAGTGGCCACACATCCATCTTTACCAAGGGAAAAATGACAGAAATGACCAAGTATATTGGTGATTTGAGGGTAATTAGACAGGCTAAATACCAACACTTAAATATGATTGAGCATAGGTTTGAGCATAACAAGAGGGCAATATGGTCAGAAATTATATGAACACTCTCCACACAGCCCAAGTTTTATTTTATAGGGGATCAGCGTCTTATTTCTCTTATTTAAGCCAGATTCTACAGATTTGACTCTTGCTTCGTCAGGCCAAACATCTCGATGGGTATGAAAATCTTAGTTTTCTCAGAAACCACCCCAACCTGAAAGAGCACTACAGCAGTTGCCCTTTGCCTCAAGAATCCCAGGCCCTGAGCTGAACAGATCCTCCATGTCTTCCTCAGCTAGTACACTTCCAGCTGAATCCAAAGCCGGTCCTGCTGCTTTGGAAAACTCTACTATCAATCCCATCTCTGGATAAGGCGTAGTCTGGATAAGGCGCAGAAAACAGGCCTTACATCACTGATCATAACTTCATAAGGGTCCTGAGGAAGCAGGCAAATCAAATTCTACAACTAGTACTGGCACCCTCCACATGACCTAGGCCTTCCTGAAGAAAGTGGTTTATGAATATAAAAAAAATATTGTCTATGTAAATATGATTTTTTGATTTGAACCTTATGTTGTTCTGTCACCATAACATCAAGTTAAGTGGATTTCATTGATATTTGCAAAAACGTTCACATTTCAGACTTTTATAACCACATTTCAGCATCCAGCAGGACAGCGTTAAAAAAATTGACCAGGGCTGCATTAGCTTTCCTTAGCAACGCAAAAAATAACAAAATGCTCCTCTCTGCCCCGAACTCTGGGTGTTTGGAGGACATTTGGGGTCCAGCGAAGTGGTGACTCACATTCTGTGGAGTGGAGGCAGAAGCATTAGCAGATGTTCTGCCTCAATGATGTCACCGCAACATGTCATCAGTATGGTGATACTGAAGAAGACTGAGTCCAAATGTTATTCTGTTGCTAAAACCATGGCCATTTGAGGAGGGCAAAAATGGTGAAATGACTGCTGTGGTAATCTGGGTTTTTAGGAATTGTGGTTTTGAATGAGGGGATTGGTGGTGCATATCTGGTCCAGCTTAGCATAGCAAGCTGAATAGAGATAAGATATCTAGTAGTGTCATCAAGTGCTCTTGTTTGGGATCTGGATGGTCATAAGTACCGTGTTTCATGAGTGTTATCCTAAGTCTAGACCTGTGTGTGTGTGTGTGTGTGTGTGTGTGTGAGTGTGTGTGTGTGTGTGTGAGAGGGAGGAAGTTAAAATGCATTTTCAGTTCCCTTCAGAGAAGTGTGCTCTTGATCTGACAAAGAATAGACGAGCAACAGACTATACTCAGATACTTCTCTCAGATAAGACAACAACTATGAGTTACTTGTGTTTGTTTTTTATAATCTAAAGCATGTGTTTTGTGATGTCTCGTCATGGGATCATGTTAATCCTCTCTGAAAATGGCCAGGAACCCCTAAAGCAGGAGTATATCATGTAATTATGTCACAGTGCAGTTCGAAAATGGATTTGGGATGATCATGTGTTCAAAGCAATCTCCCTAATCATCATAATTTCTTCATTCCAAATGGTTTAATCACTGCACTCTCTGGGGAAGGAGGGACAGTGACTCAAATGTGGGGAGTTTGAAGAACAACGAACTTGGCAGTCTTACAGTAGCTGGCCACGGCTCCTTGAGAAGGACCGAGGTAGATGTTTTTACAACACCTGTTCAAATACTGTGTCTTGGCCCGCCCGCCGCCCGCCCCGGATCACTTAACCCTGATGTGTTGGCAGATGCAGGTTTCACTGTGATCCTTCAGTGACTTCAGCCACACTGTGTTAGAAGTGATGTTGTTGCACCGATCATTTCTGTGGTCCTCTGAACGTGTCCCTCCGTCTCACAGGTAAGGGAAGTTCCAGCGTCTCCTCCGACGTGAGCTCCAGCACAGATCACACACCAACCAAACCTCCCAAGAATGCAGCTACCAGCGAAGGTAAAGCAGCATCTGCTCCTCATTATTGACAAACTGCCCACATTCCCCTCCCCGTCTCCTTCTTTTTTTTATGTAACACAGACTATTTTTGGAGGAACTTGTGTGTTCCTGGGATAACCATGAATTGAAAACAAACTCAACGCTCCCATCAGAAATAAACACCCGAAGGCTTTTCTTCTTGGACAAGAGAATATTAGCCTCCCCCCCCCCCCCCCCCCCCCCCCCTCTGTGTTTGTCCAACATGGAAGGATCTCTGAGGCCAGAGAGTAGCTTGAGAGAGTCTGTGTCTAACTGTGTGTGGCTGAAATAGGGAGAGAGAGAGAATGCCATGGTTTTTCTTAGCCTATTCTCTATGGAATTTGTTTTCATATCGTACGTAATAGTGCTATATTTGACCGTTCCATTCCTTTACTATGGAGGACAGAAGATTTGTGAAAACTCTAGGTTTTTGTGTGTGTTATTTTAGCTTGATTTCCCCTCAGCCTTGTTCTCAACTTGTGTCTTAATAAGCAGGGCATGATATGGACCACACAAGACTGACAAGTTGAGCCAAATCCATGTTCCTGTTTTAACATAATAATTCCATGCTGTTTTAACATAATAGTTCTGTCTGCAAACCCATAAGCAGTGTTATCACAGAGGGGCAGCGATTTCCTAAGTTCTGGGTGTGTGGGAAGGTTCTTTATCAGTCTTGTGCGTGGTACAATACGCTATGATTTTCACTCCAACAATAATATCTGGGTGGACCGTGATTCCAAAATAATAGTAAAATAACATTGCCACCCCCTGGCAGAGAAACAGATAATTGGCTTTGGCATCAATAACATAATACATAAAATATTTTAGACAACACAATGACATTTTTTTTAACTGCTTAAGCAGTTGGTCAAGATATGTTCAACTTCTGGGAAATGTCATTTGATTCACCTTCTGAGAAACTGTGGATGTTTACAAAAATAAAATATCTGTCATCATCATCGTCGTCAACTTGACATAGTTCAACTTACACTGGTATGGAGTGGGTACATGCAAACACAATACATTCTGTATAAGCTGTGGACTGTAAAAGGTTGGTCTCTGTCCCCCCTGTCTTGAAACAAATGTTCATTGTAGGAACTCTTGATGCGTTTTGGAAGTAGGTGTTGAACAGCCATAGTTACACAGCGTCACCTGTTACCGTTATTGCATACTGGCAGATTTATGTGGAAACACACCATGTGGATGGTGCAAGGAGAGATGTTTCAAAGCAGGCTTTATGGCTCGCTTTTAAGGGCAGTGTGTGGTTTGGACCGCCTGTTTTGAAGCTCTACCCTGCGGGCAGGCAGGCAGGCAGGCATTGTTTTCATTACGCCATGGCGCTCGCCCCCTACTCCCCCAGTGCCACTGCCCAGGCCCAGAGAGCTCGCCTGGGAAACCAGTCAGCCTCACTAAACATTCATTCATTTCATGTTTGAGTGTGTGTGCATGAGTGTGAGTGTGAGTGTGAGTGTGAGTGTGAGTGTGAGCATGTGCGTGAGCGTGAGTGTGAGCATGTGCATGTGCGTGTGCGTGAGTGTGAGCGTGAGTGTGTGCACGAGTGTGACCGTGAGTGTGAGTGATTGTGAGCATGTGGGTGAGTGTGAGCATGAGTGTGAGCATGAGTATGAGTATGAGTGTGTGCGTGAGCGTGAGTGTGTGCATGAGCGTGAGCGTGAGTATGAGTGAGTGTGAGTGTGTGCATGAGCGTGAGTGTGAGTGTGAGTGTGTGCATGAGCGTGAGCGTGAGTATGAGTGAGTGAGTGTGAGTGTGTGCATGAGCGTGAGTGTGTGCGTGAGCGTGAGTGTGAGCGTGAGTGTGTGCATGAGTGTGAGCGTGAGTGTGTGCATGAGTGTGAGTGTGAGCGTGAGTGTGAGTGAGTGTGAGCATGTGCGTGAAGTGTGAGCGTGAGTGTGAGTGAGTGTGAGCATGTGCGTGAGTGTGAGTATGAGTATGAGTGTGAGCGTGAGTATGAGTGTGAGCGTGAGTGTGAGTATGAGCGTGAGTATGAGTGTGAGCATGTGCATGAGTGTGAGCGTGAGTGTGTGCATGTGCGTGTGCGTGAGCGTGAGTGTGAGCATGTGTGTGAGTGTGAGCGTGAGTGTGTGCATGAGTGTGAGTGTGAGTGTGTGCATGAGCGTGAGTATGAGTGTGAGCGTGAGTGTGAGTATGAGCGTGTGCATGAGTATGAGCGTGAGTATGAGCGTGAGTATGAGTGTGAGCATGTGCGTGTGCATGAGTATGAGCGTGAGTATGAGTGTGAGTATGAGTGTGAGTATGAGTGTGAGCATGTGCGTGTGCATGAGTATGTGTGAGCATGTGCGTGAGCGTGAGTGTGTATGAGTGTGAGTGAGTGTGAGCATGAGTGTGAGCATGAGTGTGAGCATGAGTGTGAGCATGAGTGTGAGCATGAGTGTGAGCATGAGCGTGAGCATGAGCGTGAGTGAGTGTGAGTATGAGTGTGAGTATGAGTGTGAGTGAGTGTGAGTATGAGCGTGAGTATGAGTGTGAGTATGAGTGTGAGTGAGTGTGTGTGAGCGTGAGTATGAGTATGAGTGTGAGTATGAGTATGAGTGTGAGTGTGAGTGTGAGTGTGAGTGTGAGCGTGAGTATGAGCGTGAGTATGAGTGTGAGTATGAGTGTGAGGATGAGCGTGAGTATGTGCGTGTGCATGAGTGTGAGCGTGAGTGTGTGCATGTGCGTGAGCGTGAGTATGAGTGTGAGCATGTGCGTGTGCATGAGTATGAGTGTGAGCATGTGCGTGTGCATGAGTATGAGCGTGAGTATGAGCGTGAGTGAGTGTGAGCATGTGCGTGTGCATGAGTGTGAGTGTGAGTGAGTGTGAGCATGAGTGTGAGCATGAGCGTGAGTATGAGTGTGAGTATGAGCGTGAGTATGAGTGTGAGTATGAGTGTGAGTATGAGTGTGAGTATGAGCGTGAGTATGAGTGTGTATGAGTGTGAGTGTGAGTGTGAGTATGAGCGTGAGTATGAGCGTGAGTGTGAGTATGAGTGTGAGTATGAGCGTGAGTATGTGCGTGTGCATGAGTGTGAGCGTGAGTGTGTGCATGTGCGTGAGCGTGAGTATGAGTGTGAGCATGTGCGTGTGCATGAGTATGAGCGTGAGTATGAGTGTGAGCATGTGCGTGTGCATGAGTATGAGCGTGAGTGTGAGTATGAGTATGAGTGTGAGTATGAGTGTGAGCATGTGCGTGTGCATGAGTATGAGCGTGAGTATGAGCGTGAGTGTGAGTGTGAGCGTGAGTGTGAGTATGAGCGTGAGTATGAGTGTGAGTATGAGTGTGAGGATGAGCGTGAGTGTGCGTGTGCATGAGTGTGAGCGTGAGTGTGTGCATGTGCGTGAGCGTGAGTATGAGTGTGAGCATGTGCGTGTGCATGAGTATGAGTGTGAGCATGTGCGTGTGCATGAGTGTGAGCGTGAGTGTGTATGAGTGTGAGTGAGTGTGAGCGTGAGTGAGTGAGTGTGAGTGAGTGTGAGCATGAGTGTGAGCGTGAGTGTGAGTGTGTGCATGAGCGTGAGTATGAGTGTGAGCATGAGCGTGAGCGTGAGCGTGAGTGTGAGTGTGAGTGTGAGTATGAGTGTGAGTATGAGCGTGAGTATGAGTGTGTGTGAGCGTGAGCGTGAGTGTGAGCGTGAGTGTGAGTATGAGCGTGAGTATGAGCGTGAGTATGAGTGTGAGTATGAGTGTGAGTATGAGTGTGAAGCCGGTGAGCGGGAGTGTGACGTGTGGCATGAGTTTGAGTGTGAGTATCAGGTGTGAGCATGTGCCCGGTGAGCCGTGCAGTGTGATGCATTGTGCATGTGCTGAGTGTGAGTTGTGAGCGTGACGTGAGTACTGAGTGTGAGTGTGGTGTGCGCATGTGCCGTGAGTGGTCAGTGGTATGGAGTGCTCGAGTGAGTGTCGAGCTGTGCGGTGCCAGTCTGGCAGTCATGGTGGGCATGTCGCCGTGCCTCCATATAAGAGGAGAAGCACACAGCGAAGCCCAGGGTATGGTGCTAGAAGTTGCTCTTGTTGTTGCCCTTCTTTCACCTCTCAGTGCAACTCTACCACTTAATGTGCCTGCAATTTCGGTAGTGCTATGTAAGCCAATATTGCTTCCTGGCGGGTGACCCACGACAGTGTTGCATGCACCTACGGGAGGGGGGGGGGGGGGGACCGTTTTCACAAGGCAATCAATGGTTGCTTGTTGGGTTCTCAAGCTGTGGCTAGCTCTAGTTAACGAAATGGTAGGATATTAAAACTTGACATTTATTTTCCTTGGAGGGCTGAATGTGATGGTAAATGTGTGTGTGTGTGTGTGTGTGTGTGTGTGTGTATGGATTGAATGCTGGAAATGTCAAGTAGGCAGTCTCTGGCTTCTGTCTTGGCAAAGAAGATTCCAGAACGAATGCAAGGTTAAAGCACGAAACACAGATGCCGCTCTTGGGGGAGGTTGATGTTGCAATGAAATTAAGGCGCAAACAATGACAAAAGCAGCGACTACATGTCTGTACAGCTGTGTGAAGGACCTCAAAACATCAGTGAACACAGATACATCCAGATGAATATACGAGGATCTCAGCATTTTGGAGAAAATGATGCAGTGTCTTTAGAAACAGAAGGTTGCTTAGTTTGAATTCTGAAGCATTTTATATATCCTGAAATATGGGCCACCGCTTTTTGGCACACATCATGTTTTGATCTTATAAACGAGTCCTATGTGCCTAACATTCATATGAAGATTCGTACTTCCTGAGGTAATTGTTTATCATGCTTCATTTGTGAGTCTGTTTCGCCAGAGATATAATGCATTTCAGCAGTCTTTAGTGTCTCAGGTAAGAACATAACATAAGTCAGTGTTTTCCTCAGCAGAGCAGAAAGCCTTTTTGCTGCTAAACTATGGCTCATATAACACATTTATATTTAATTATGAACACACACACAATCGCTCAGTCACTGAAAGACGAAAGAAAGAAAGAAAAAAAGAAGGGTTAAGAGAGACAGAGACACTGAATGACTTCGAACCTTCTCAGATTTGTTTCCAAAACGAGGGATGAAATGCTTCTCTGGCTTTGACCAGCCCTCAAGAAAACAAACACGTCCTCAACCAGTATGTCTTAAAGTGTCAGTGAGATATGTTTTCCCTGCTGTTGATCAGGAGTCTTGCCATTGCTTTGTTTTCCAAGGAGCACACATTCAGCTGCACTATGAACGGCATCCCTCATGGTGGGAATAGAACTAACTAACTGCAAATAGAGCTCCACAGATGTTGGATTGTGGTCCACTGTATAATTACTAGCAACGTTTACTGGAGTAAAGCCTATTAAGCCCTATTAAATATAATGTTAGTTTTAAATCTTACATTCATATTTTTAACAAAATTGTTCTCTTTTGCAGTTGCTGCAGGCTTTTGTATTGCATATACACAAATATGATCACACCAGTTCTTGAACTGAACCTCTCTGTATTTTATAATTTGTGCTGAGAATATGTTTCCTCTTCCATGCAAAGTCGAAGATAGAATCCGCAAAGGAAAGAAGAAACTCGCGGGTGGCTGTCTGGCTGTACCGCAGCCAACTGCTAATGTTTCGAGAGACTTGTTTGAGGGCCTGTTAAGCACAAAGTAATGACATGTTCTCAAAGAGCCACAACCAACGCAGCCACCATCCCTACTTAACGAATCAAAATGCAGTCTGTACCCCAGCGCACATGGTGGGTACACAGCACCTCCGATCCAGGAACCGCTATACGTATATGAGGATCCCATATATATGAGGATATACCATTGGATTTATTTAATATTTAGGGATGGACCGTCATTGCAAAGTTGACTTTCAGAAGTATGTTTAAGATGTGCATTCTGTCAAGTGTTCAAGTAGTATATGTTACCATATAGAAAATGGTGCTGACCCATTGCTTTTAACTGTCCATCTACATTCTTTTTCTTCATAAACCCTAAATGAATTTGAACGTGGCATATTATAAACCGCTTCTTTCTAAACAGCTGATCTGCTGTGCGACTCAGCATTTCACATTCTTCACCTGGGATGCAGTTCAGGTTCAGCCCTGTGCCTGGGCCGGTGCCGCCCGCCTGCCTGCCTGCCTGCCTGGGTCAGGTTTGCTTTGGCAGCGCTGAGCTCCAGACGCACGTTCCCCTGCTCAGCCACACTTCCTCCAGGAGAAGCACTCTTAAACTGGGACACCTTCCACCCAACACGAGGCCAATCATGTCCCGTCTCTGCATACGTCTTTAGATTCTAAAGTATCATGAAGTGATGAAGACTGCAGTGGTGGAGGTTTTTCTATTTGGCTATTTGCTTTGGAAGAAATTGGCAAGGCCTGTTTCAGGTAACTGATTCAAATGCTTAGTTGAGAAACGGCTCCTTCATGGAATGGAATGTAATATTAAAGGAGCCAAATGTAGTTTGGACACCACACGTTTTAAATCTGTACTGCTTTCCAAATTCCAAATATTGGAGAGCTTGTCCCCACCCCCCCTCTCCCCAGCCTCTAAGCCCACGCAGGTTGCTAGGTTGAGGACACTGAACCTACACGAACAAGCACACGAACAGCTCAACATTGAACTTTGACAATGGCAAGTGACGACGAGTCCTACGCTATAAATAGATCAGCTAATGTAAACGTTTGCATTGTTTTTATCATTTGCCAATTATAAACCAGCTCGTATTATTTTCTTGTACTCTTGTCAGTGTTAGCTAGATGCATGGCTGTCCGTATAGTGATGGTTTATTCGCTGTGTTATTTAGTGGTCCATGGAGGGTCCCGGCCGGCATGGTGCGTTGCGTTTCCTGGAAATGTCAGAACTGGGATTGGATGCATCCTGGCCGTCTCTCTGAATGTATTATTGATTTGTTTGTTTATTTAGTCACTGGCATATCCCCACGATGACCCCCATGATCCTTTCTCCTCCTATTTGTCAACTTGGAAACAGCTCACACTCTTGTCATTTTGTGTTATGAGGTTGAAAGTGTTGAAAACCCCAAAGTGGTTTTGTGGCACAGTCATGGGCGAGGGTCATTTAAAACCCTGGAGTGGGCAGCTGGACAAGGCTAGTATGAGATTTGTAAAACACTGTCCTCCTCCTTTTTGGTGCGTTGAGGTCAACAGATGAGAAATCATGTGGGCAGTCTAAACCAGTAAACCCTGGAACGATCTGGAATGATCTGGCTGGCTCCAGAATGTTGACACTCTGACCTCTTATCGGGCGTCTAATCCCCCAGATTCCCTTGTGTTTATAAATAGGTTGCATTACTCCCATCTTCCATGTATTTCCCCACTCAGATGTATATGCACCGTGTCAATATTGATCTTTGCCATTCCAGAGAACGAGAGGCAGGGGAGACATAACTCACCGAAGCGGTCCAAGATGATTATGGATGTGGAGCTTTCATTCACATTCGTTTAAAGGAAGGGGCAGTTTTCTTCCAAGCGACTAAAATGAAGTCCGACCAGCTAGGCTACAGCACTTCCCATTTGTGTTGGACGAGCCATTGTTAATTTGCTGACATTACTGGAAATAAAATGACTTAATAATCCTTGATTTGTTGTGTTTGGAGAGTTTTAAAGATGTTGTTGATCAAGGTCACACCTTGGCCAATGAGAAAATCACACTAGTGGAAAAACTGATGGTAGAAGTCTTGTCTAAAGCAAACCCTAAAGTCATCCCTTATACTGCTGGGTTCATTCTGTGACCAGAGGACAGCGGAAACATTTTCACAACACTAGATACCATTTGTGCCGTCGTGGGACTGGCTTGCTGAAAGGTTCCTTGCGTCCCTAGTTTGTGTGTTTGGAGAGTGAATGTGCTGTTCCTTGAGAATCTCTCCCAGGTGCCAAGGTGTTACCCTGAAACCTGCATTTGGAATCCAGAGCTCATGAAGGCAGCTGTGAGGCCATACGCAGTCTGCTGAGAAGACGGTCAGTGTTGGTACGAGCCATGTAGAATGGGAGGAGCTAAGGCGGCTAGGCACAGTGAATTCGAGGATTTCAGAAGGATTTATGGTGGAAAGATATCATCAAGTGCAGGTGCTGGCTGGGAGACATGACCTAATTATATAATTATTATGATGATTTATTGAAGAGGAACTCTGTGCATGCTCCATAGAACTCCTTGTTATCATATACTGTCGTGATACACTTGACACCAATGTCTTGTGTTGCAGACTGTTAAACTCACTGAGGTAGCCTATGTTGGCTCAGAGGGATGCTGTGTAGTTTTTGTCCAATAGAGGATGACATGAGGCAGAATAGGTCCCTGTATGTCAATATGTTCCTCTGAGCTGTCTGATTGAATGTATACCTGTCGCTAGCAGGTGTCTTGCGCTGTCGGGGAGTGAGGTTTAACTTACTGCACAGCGCTGGATACCATTACACTACCTCAGCTCATTCTGACTTAGTCACTTAGTTAATCAAATGGAGATGCAGGGATTGCAAAATTACTTCTTGTTTTCCTGCTAGTTGAATTTCAACACTTTAGTTTTCAAAACATTCTATAAATGTCATAGCAGACAAGTTATCGGGTTCAAACTTAAGGTGACAGATTTAATAGCACTCAAAGCTTTGTTTATTTCTCATCAAAGTTTCATAGTGGATAGAAATGACTTGGTTATGATTAAAAACCGTTCAGAAGAGAAATAATAAGTAGTTGTTAAAACTTAAGATTCTTGATCGGCTCTCATTCCATCGCAGTCACCACATAGTAAATGATGCACACACACCAGTGTATCCGTCACACATGGCTGCTCCTTGGGAAAATGGCGTTTATACAACTCAAACCACAGAGCAATGTTTCTGGAAGGCATAAATTCAGACAGATTTATTGGTTGAAATCTCTCTCAAGAGTGAGCTGAAGCCTAAACTCCTTTGGATTTGTGTTTGTGTGATGTTTGAGTATCCTGCTATCCCGGGCATGTACTTCGTCCTCCTCCGTTATAGTCCGATCTCAGAGCTCAAGATGTATTCAGTCTGGTTCTTTTTCATATTAAGTTGGTAATGACACACCAGAGCAAAACATTTTGCATATCAAGATATAATCTCAGCAATTGGATATCTTCTGTTTTTGGTCTGACTACGGTTCCTGAATGGTCCATGCACTGATCCAGCTCTGAGTGCAGAAAGAGCTATTTCCAACCAGTAGGTAACCATGACGACTTGCTTTCAGAATCACGGTTGGCATGGTCTTCAAATGCATTGTCACTGAGATTGCTCCGAGGCATTTGTGGTCGTGGGTATGGAGCCCAAACCACTGTGGATGACATAAAACCGTATGAACCTAACCTCACTCCCCTCAAGCGCGGGGAAGGAAGTGTGCTGTGATCCCCCCCAAGAGCCTGTCTGCCTTTGCAGTGTCCAGGCCACATGACAAAGTTAACCGCAGTGTGCACCATTCGTCACAACCAAATTAGTGTGGGAGGGGTCCTGGAAACCATTCCTGCCCTCTGAGGGTATGTGAGTGTGTATCTGCTCTGCACATGTGACGATGTATGGTGGACTTACTAGCACTAGAGCATGGAAGAACCTCCTCACACTAGACAGTGTCGTCTTGTTCTTTTTTCAGCTTTGTGAATAGTGCTCTCAAATCCCCGATACACAAGCCTAAATGCTGACACACAAGCACTCACACACATACAGATCCATTCCCATGCACAGGCACAGTCCCCGTGCTGATGCTTTTTAAAAACAAGATGTTTCTTTCTTTTCTTTCTTCAAACCAGAACCGTACTCTAAATCCCCTCATCTTTCCCTTTATCGTTCAACTTGGTTTTAACAACGTTTGTGGCTTCCCCACTCAATCTCTCTTTTTTCAGCTGGTTGAAGCACAAAGTTCGACTTGTCCTTGGATGTCTGTCTGCTGGCCGCGGTGAAGATTTACAGAGTGCGGAGAAGAAAGGGGGAGGGGTTGCACTGCTACTAGTGCTGAGACGCAGAGGCCTTGCACAGGCCTAAGGCTTGTCCTCAGTCTGGTGTTGGAGGAAGTTGATGGAAGGATGTAGACGGTGATGTTTTTGTCTTGAGATGGGGCTCACAGACAACGGTGTGAAGTGTACGCACATTTGGTCGTGTCATTGATTCATCATTTCCTATCTTTACAACTGTGTGCCATTGTTCTGTGGTTGCATGTGTTATACGTCACTAATCTGCTGTGGTAAAGTAAGTCCTGGATAACGGGCAAACCGCCAGGGCCATCAAGCTGTCAAAACTTCCGCTGATTGAAACAAGCAGTCATGGCTAGAAGAAAGGCAGTTCCTCACAATCACATCCATGTGCTTCCTACTGTAGTTTAGTGAGCATTTCTAAGGCATATTGTACCAATAGAACGTGTGTATTGTAAATGTCAGCACACTTCTTGACCTTGTTAGACAAAACAGCTTTGTTTGAAGCCATGAGAACAGTATTGCAAAGCTGGGCCAATGGGGGATAGTCCAAAAATAAGTCTTTCCCTGGGTTTGGGTCTGGGTTTGGCCATCAGCAATACTTGTTGATCTGTGTGTGCTTGTGTGTCTCAGACATCAGGCCCTGAAACAGTGCAGCCATTTTTATACAAGATCTGAGGCTCTGTAATCGAAACAAAGGTAACCCTGCAGTCATTTTATCATTTGACCTTACACGGAGGGATTGATCATTCATGAAACATTTATTCCACCCATTTAGTTATTGGAATAATCTGAAAGAAGCAGGAACAGAATCTAATCCTCTACTTCAGGTCTAGCTCTTGGCTTCTTCATTGCTCCCTGCAGTTCTTCGTTTTTCTTGGGACATTTTTTCCATTTCATGGTTTATTTCCCCTGCTTGATTTTGGAGAGGATGCATTAAGCTCTGCCTCAAACTCTGCCAGAGAGGATTTGGAGATGACTGTGACTTTCTCACACCACGCCACATCTCTGAATTGGCAGGGAGATGCTCCTGGAAAAGTACAATGGGAAGGAGCCTGTCGGGGATAAAAACACTGAACTAATGGTTTTGTAGCTTTTGGCCAAAGGCTACGAAGCTGGTTTGTGCTATTGCAATTCTGCATCACAAGGATACGAGTCCTTTGGGTGTAACTTTTGATGCAGCACCAGGAGACCATATTGAAAGGCCAGATGAATGGCCTTATCAGTGCACTTGCAACTAGAGCAATGATAAAAATGATGGTTTATTCGCTAATTCTCTGTCTTTTCTATTAACTTCCCCTAAACACACACACCTTTTTATTATATATTTTGTATTCTTAATTCATGCACTCTTTCCAGGGCCATGGAATCTCCTCATCATCTTTGTTTGTGCAGATGAGATCATTTCTGTGGATAGTTCTCTTTATGCAAAGGCCATCTTTCAGAGCAAACAGTCACCTCAATCAAATTAAAACTATGTATCTTGGGAGATCAAGCAGGACTGATCTAAATGAGTGATTTGTAGTTTACCACAGCTGTTCTTTGAAAGGAAACACATACTGAAGAATGTGGTCCTTGTATGTTGATGCTTTTGTCCCTACTGCTCTCTTAGAAGTTTGACAACCCTAGGTTTGGCATCCACGCTGGTTCATGACACTCGTTAAAGCTGCGTCATGATTAATGAGTACCCACAATAAAGACCCAAGAGCCCCCAAGTCCCTAGCTCAAAGTTTGTCTATCATCAACAAGTGTCAACAGAAAATGCCCTCTTTGTACAGGCGCACTGGAGTCCCATATGTTTTCCCCAATCTTTAGTTTCTTCTCACTTGCTCAGTCACTCTTTCACTCCCTTCCAGCGTGCCTTCTCTTTATCCTTTTTGTCTTTCTGCTGTGCTCTCCCCAAGTTAAAGACCAGATGTTCAACTATTTTCTGCCTGATATCTCAAACTGAAAAAGAAAAAAAAAAAACCTCCTCCACTGCCAGTTCATGTCAAGTTCATGCAGCTGGAAGAGATATGTTTGTAATTACAGGATCTCAAACCAGACTGATGAAGCATGGTTCAGGGAGGACAAGCAGTTTCTCCAGAGAACTGAGACTTCACACGACAGGGATGGGTCACAGCTCATCTAAATACATCAGAGCATATCCATTTTCAGTCATGTTGTTCACATTCATAAAAACTGTCATGCTCAGTCTTACTGTCATATCGTGAAAAAAAAACACGACACATAACTGATAGATGAGTGTGAAGGTTGTAGATTAGGACATCAAATGTACTACCAATTATGTCAACGCATTCAGTTTATGAGGACATCTGTAGACATCTGCAGAATTATCTCCAAATTTAAGACCAAAATGTTTACCACAGATATATTTCTTTGACCAACTGCTAAAATATTGCCTTAAATTATGTCTTCACCCCTCGTTTGGGTAACTGTTACATGCTCCTGTGTGTTTTGACAAATTTGTTTTGGCTAGACTTGAGTGTTTTGTCTGTTGATTGTGTGATTGCGTGATTCCTTATGTGCAGAATGAACTCAAGGGCTGTGTTTGTCCTGTGTGTGAGACTGAATGGAGCATCCTCTTCCTCTTCATTCAGTTTGGGAAGGTCCTGTTCTCAGAGCAAGAACTCGCATCAGTGTAATGTCAGACATTGTAAAACAAATCAAAACAAACTTCCATTTGAAATGTCTGCTGGCAGTATTTTTGAGAGGGCAGTTATGTACAGTTTCTATTTAGTTATGCTCTCCCCAAAGCATGTACTTTGAGAACCAAGTATTATTTTTCATCAATTCAAAATATATAGAATATTCACTATTGAGAATTTGCTGATTAGAAAATGTGAGTCATTTGGTTGAATACATATGGTTATCATCATCAATCAAGGATCCAGATGCTTCTCAGATCAACTAAATTAGCCTTGGGTACAACTACTAGAAAATGATCTTGATGGTTTCATGGGATTATTCAAAGAGAGGACTCCAGGTGCTTCATCACTGAGTAGAGCAGAACTTAAACAATGAGGGCTTGTCCTCACTTAGCAACCAAAAGTGTGTCTTCATCCACCAGCTGTGCAGCGGAGAAAATGACGCTAATTAGCAACACTCTGATTTTGTGTGTAACGGAACATTCAGCTGATCAGTGACACATGTAGTTATGGCATTGCAGGCTGCTTCTTGGCCAGTGGCTGCTGGCTCACTGTCCTGCCTTAAGCTTCGTTGGGTGGATGAACGGTTAGGAACAGTTTCAATGAATGTAAGCATTGATATGCTCACTTTCAGCTCCATTATTTTAATTTTTTTTTTTTTTGTCCATTTTTTTTTGTGCTATGTTTATTATTAAGCCTGAATTTCTCATCTTTTGCACTGTAACTATAATACCTCTTTATTTTACCTTTTGAAATCTGTTGGGTTGGTTGTCCTGTTCTGTCAGCAGTCAAGTTTGCTTAAGTGTATTCAGTAGCTTTTTTACTGAAAAATGACTCCAATATCAAAAGCTTATACAACCTTGCCTTTAATTTTACAACCTTGCCTTTAACTTTACAACCTTGCCTTTAACTTTCTCATGAGGTGTCAAGTGGGACATGCTGAGTGCAACAATGACGTCAGAAAACATAACAGGAGTAAATGCTGCAGTTAATGTAAATAAGTGATAAACAAAACTCTACAACCTCTTACAGTATTTCAGAAGAAGCAAGGATGAGTTCATTGACCAAACATAGGATAAAGGTCCACACACATAAGGCATTAACCATGGTCTGCTCTTATTTATGAAGTGCTAGATTAAACACTTAGCCCTGGGGATACTTGGACCCACCTCTTATAGGCTTTTGTACTGGAATGCAGAGTATGGACTGAATGGGAATCCATGCACTTAAAACAAGCTCTGCTGGATGGATCAAAATGTAACCGGTATTAAAAATTGATGTCACATATTTCAGCACGTACTCTCTCTGGGACTGTTTCAAGCTGTGTATGCCTCAGTCTGGAGGTGTTGAGTGTGTTACATGCTACGTCTACAGAGCATCGCTGGGCAGACAGACCACCCAAGCAGAGCAAGTGTTTCCAGTACGGAGGAGGGGATCAGGCTGACCCCAGATCAGGCTCACCCCAGATCCCCTGCTCTTGTTATGCTTTCAGTGAGTCTGCTACTCGCATGAATCATAATACAAACCGTGGTCAGTAGTTTATGTATAGACTTGTCCCATAACTTGAATTTACAAAATATGATTGCACTTTTTGTTATTTATTTGTGTTACTGTATTAGTCCGTCTTATTTTTTTCCCCACAAACCGTCTGTTGACACTCTTGCGAATGACTTATTATGGGCCTAAATAATGGGTTACAGTCGGGGTGTGTTTGACCTGGGAGGAGTTAGTATTCATTTGGATAAGCTGACAAATATTTGAGAGTTATGGCTATCTGAAACACAATTAATGATACATAGCCGCTAACTACAAACACAGGTGCTGGAAATAGGGTTCCAACATTTTTACAAAGAATACCTTTGACTATATGCAATACTTCTATCTCCAGTATGTGGTGGTGATTTCAGGTGACCTTCAGTAAGGTGATTATCGAAACATTGGTCTTTTTCAATCAAATGAATTGACTGCATCAGAGTTTGAGTGTGCAACTCAAGAAAAAAAGAATGCACCACTGTACTAGCCTAGAGAGAGATGCAGTGCTAACATGACTGAACAACTTAAAGCAGCAGTAAGGAGGTTTGGTCTAAAACTAGCGAACTCACTACCTAAAAGACATGCAAAAACCTTGTGAACACCACCAACAGCCTAGTGGGCCCTGATAAAAGCTTGTCAACATGCTAACTGGTGTCTATTGGCTATATACGTCATGCTACGAAAGCTTGTCTTACATATTCACGGTGTGTTCTGGCCCGGAACACAGAACTACATTGTGCATGTCCTGGTTGATTAGTTGGAACAACACATGTGTTCACCTGTCCTTCGCATGATCATATACCATCAAAAGGAATTTGAAGATGACCAAACAACATACCTCAAAAAGTGGCACATTCTTGCACAGTGTTGCTTTAAGTGTGTGCATCAGCATAAAGCATATATCTGCATGAGCTCATTGGTGCCTAAACCAATGGTAAACCCATGACAAATGCCATAATTTAAATCGTGAGACAAATTATTATTAAAAACAAAGTGTTTCTAACTAGTGCCAAATGTGTGACTATGTATGTATGATTAACATCCATCATTTCCATCCGCTGACATTGACATTACAAAAGCAGACAACGGAGAATCTACACAGCATCAGATCCCTTCAAACTGTCAATAGGTGTCATTGTCCTCTTGTGCCCCAGCGTTTGTTAATGGGTTCATGTGTGTGTCGAGTGTTGCGATCTGTCTAGCAATGCTCCTCACCCTAATAGCGGAGTCCAGGCATCCATGTCATCTGTGTATGTCATCTTAACCTGGCCACGAGGCACTGCGGCCCTCCGTCAGGTCTGGAATACAGATCTGCCTGCCAGACTCTCACAGTAGACCTGTCTGCCTGTTTGGGCTCTCACAAATCTACAAGGCAGACTTAAGATGGATCTCCTATCCATGTGACACGAGCCTGAGATACAAACAGCACCAATGGCTACAGCACGATGAGCTGTGGGTTAAACAGCTGTTTCATCATTTTCAGTGAGACTTTGAGACATTTAACTTTGATTCTTCTTCTCCTCCTCCTCCTCCTCCTCCTCCTCCTTCTTCTATCGTTCTTCATTACTTGAATCAACCCATTTTCAGTCTTAAAACACTAATGCGAACACTGTATGGAACTGTATGCACCCAACTGTCCCACTATTGTAAATATGGTCTACGTTGTGACCACAATTATTGTGAAGATTTGTCATTCATTTTGTCTGATGCATTTATTCAATTCAGTTTCACCACACATTTACATGACACACCACAAATACATGTGGTGCACAATGTAGCTTGGCTATGTTTGTCAACCTCAACCTGTTCACAGAAACCCCCGGCTCTCTGTGCGTAAGTGTGGGGGCAGATACATTGGGAATTAGAGAAACTGCAATAAACCTGCAGGTCTTTTTTCCTCTGCATGCCACATTACCTCTTGAGAGGCTGTAGCAGTAGTGGTCCAATAACACTGGCCCCCGCGCCTCACTCTACACACACACTCACACACACACACACACACACACACTCTACCTCATAACAGAGGGATTCCGTCCAAATCCAGGGGTGACATCACTCCACCAGCCTTCCCTTTTCTATAGTCAACTAGATTTCATCTTTGTGTGTGTGTCTGTGTGTGTGTGTCTGTGTGTGTGTGTGTGTGTGTGTGTGTCTGTGTCTGTGTCTGTGTCTGTGAGTGTGTGTGTGTGTGTGTGTCTGTGTCTGTGTCTGTGTCTGTGTCTGTGTCTGTGTCTGTGTCTGTGTCTGTGTCTGTCTGTGTGTGTGTGTGTGTGTGTGTGTGTGTCTGTGTGTGTGTGTGTGTGTGTGTTAGAATGTTTTGGTTCTCTATGAACTTAGAGGCTGTCTGATGGTATCTGTGGATGATGCTTGAGGCTCATGCGATGACCTCAGGATCACATCCTTCTGTTGGGAGCTTGGAAGAGGGAGTCCTCTTTCTCCTCGCACGCCACTGTGGTGAGAGCCAGCTTACCCTCATCCCCCTTTCCCAGCCCGCCGCGCACAGTTCCCCTACAAGCTCCTAAGCCCTTTGCAATTAACCACATCTGTGAAGAAGCTTGTTTATGACCAATCACAGAACATCAGCTCGAGGCAACCGCAACGGCTAAATGTGAGCTCTTTGAAGGGCAGATGTCCCTCTGATGAGGAGGTGTAGAAGCTGGATACACAAGTGCACTTAAGATAAACTTGACACTTCTTCAACACAAACTCACTATAACAACTTAATGACATCCATGACAACCCAGAGCAAAAGAAAAACACGCATCTCTGAATACAGTTGAAGGCTTTCACATTAAAGTATTAGTAACGTGGGGAAGCCCTTGTTGCCTTACACCCTCACCAAGACATTTTTGACCAAATATTTGTATATAATATAATAGTGTATAACTATGATGGAAACAATAGTCTTGTATTGGTAGAGACTGCAAATGTTTCAGAGTAAATAGTCGTGCAGACTGATGAGACTCCCCAATTGTTCCCTCTCTCTCTCTCTCTCTCTGTCTCCATCTCTCTCTCTCCCTCTCTCTCTCTCCCTCTCTCTCTCTCCATCTCACTCTCTCTCTCTCTCTCTCTCCATCTCTCTTACTCTCCCTCTCTCTCTCTCTCTCTCCATCTCTCTCTCTCTCTCTCTCTCCATCTCTCTCTCTCTCTCTCCCCCTCCCAGACTCTGACCTCAGCATGCGGACCCTGAGTACCCCCAGTCCTGCTCTGATTCTCGCTCCACAGACCATTCTTTCTCACCATGGCAACCACTCCAGCTCTTCTGTCTCTGGGGAAACGGTTGCCCTCGTGCACCCTTCTCCCGGACACCATCCCCTTGCCCCCGTCGACCTCCTCCCAGACAACACCCTCCTTCAGATGTTTTCCCACCTGTCCACCAACCAGCTGTGTCGATGCGCTCGAGTCTGCCGCCGCTGGTACAACCTGGCCTGGGACCCTCGTCTTTGGAGCACCGTCCGGCTGGGAGGAGAACTGGTCCACGCGGACCGCGCCCTGCGAGTGCTCACGCACAGACTGTGCCAGGACACGCCCAACGTGTGCCTGACCCTGGAGACGGTGGTGGTCAGCGGCTGCCGTCGGCTCACTGACCGAGGCCTCCACACGGTGGCGCTGTGCTGCCCAGAGCTGCGCCACCTAGAGGTGGCTGGATGCTACAACGTCTCGAATGAGGCTGTGTTCGAGGTCGTATCCCGCTGCCCCAACCTGGAGCACCTTGATGTGTCGGGTAACAACAAACACTTTTAAGCAGTCATGTTATCTTGCATTAGTTGTCTAACGCACACTTGTTTGGCCAGTAGGGGGTGCTCAAATAGAACCTGTACTGTGCAACCCTCACTTCCACAACTGTGGCCTAATCAAACTGAAACATAACATTAATGGATCACAGGAATGCATTTCTTTCGAAATCCTGAATGTTGCTGCTGACATTTATGACATTGTGGCATAAGCATAGAATCTTAAAAAAAAGAATTGTGATTCATGGCACTTCTGTTTCCTCTGCCTGTGCAAGCCGGGAAATGCATTAAGAAATGGAGGGAATAACTGCCAGCGTAGTACTCCCTGGAGACAGAGGCGAAGGCCTGGTCGTCTTTGAAAGCTGAAAGACTCCCAACCTTACAGAGATTCAGGCAGTCTGTCTGCTGCCTTCATTAGGGGAGTGACATGCTAAAACGCAATTCTCATTATTGAAAAGTCCCCATAATTCCATGGTCAAGGAAAGTCCAAGTCATTAAGAAGAGGAAGTCGCTCTCATTGACAAAAAAGCTTACAATTTGTTGCCATTGTTACCACAAAGAAAAATGGATATCCAACATAATCGATCAAAGTAAACCTATGGTTAATATTCTTCTGCCAATGGTTAATGCCTTTAACTTGACTAATCTCTCTTTCCCTTAATCGCTCTCTCTCTCTCTCTCTCCCCCTGTTTGAATGAAGACTCTGAGAAGTAAGATCATGCTGAAGACCGCATTACGCTGTCATGAATCACTTCCCTCTCTAAATAAATGGTTTTAACCACAATAAGGGCCTTTCCTGCCACAGGTCTTACAGAATCCAAACCATAGAGATATTGATACAGCACAAAATGTCAAACGGTTATGAATAATTATTCTCTAAAAGATTATGCAGACCTGATGTAACCTCTGGTTGGCGGTTTTCACTTTTAAAAACCTTGGCACTTTTTTGGTCTTTTTCAGTGTTGAACTTCTTAAACACTGTGGGCTGTGTCCTAACACTGACCCAGTAGGGCTGCATACATATTGTTACAGTTGCTTTTGTCTGTCACATCAGTTAATCTGATATGACAGCATGGGTCTCCACTGGGAATATACGATGGTATGGATTGATTTAAAACACACAACATAGTGTTACACCAAAATGTCAGAAGGATCTCACCTCAATGCACCTCAAGGCAATGCTGAATTTTATTCTCCTATTTAGATTCGTGAATCTGCAATACTGGCCTCACAGATACTGGCTATTTTTAGTTAAACTTGTCTAAAGTTTGCTAAGCTAGTATGTTGTATTTAATAAGCTATGCTTCTACAAATTAGTTTTGTATTTGAATGGAGAATGTTTTGTCAGATAATAATTCATGTTTATAGTCATGAATATGTTGTTCAACATTGTTTTTCTCATTTTAGGTTGCACCAAGGTCACCTGTATCAGTCTGGCTCAAGATTCCCCTATGACTCCCCTGTCTCCTCAACATTGCCAGCAGATCGCCATCCGTTACCTGGACATGACCGACTGCTTCTCACTGGAGGATGAAGGCGTGCGCACCATCGCCTCCCACTGCCCGCGTCTCACCCACCTCTACCTGCGCCGCTGCCAGCGTCTGACGGATGAGGCCCTCCGGCAGTTGGCACTGCACTGTCCAGCTATCCGCGAGCTCAGCCTTAGCGACTGTCGACTGGTGAGTGACTTTGGACTCCGCGAGGTGGCACGCCTGGAGGGCCGTCTCCGCTACCTGAGCGTGGCACACTGCTGCCGTATCACTGACGTGGGCGTGCGCTATGTGGCCCGCTACTGCCCGCGGCTGCGCTACCTGAACGCCCGGGGCTGTGAGGGGCTGACGGATCACGGACTGGGCCACCTGGCACGCAGTTGCCCGAAGCTGCGTTCGCTGGATGTTGGCAAATGCCCACTGGTGTCAGACTTAGGGCTAGAACAGCTGGCGCGGAGCTGCCCGGGCCTGCGGAGGCTGAGCCTGCGGGCGTGCGAGAGTGTGTCCGGGCGAGGGCTGCGCGTACTGGCCACCCACTGCCCCGAGCTGCAGCTGCTCAACGTGCAGGAGTGCGAGGTCCCTGCGGAGGCACTTCGGCTGGTGAGACGGCATTGCCGGCGCTGTGTCATCGAACACACTATCCCTGCCTTCTATTGAGGGTGGTGAGGCGAACACACTATCCCTGCCTTCTACTGAGGGTGGTGAGACGAACACACTATCCCTGCCTTCTACTGAGGGTGGGGGGAGGCGAACACACTATCCCTGCCTTCTACTGAGGGTGGTGAGACGAACACACTATCCCTGCCTTCTACTGAGGGTGGTGAGACGGCATTGCCGGCGCTGTGTCATCGAACACACTATCCCTGCCTTCTACTGAGGGTGGGGGGAGGGGAACACACTATCCCTGCCTTCTACTGAGGGTGGGGGGAGGGGCGTGGGCGGGGGACACACACATTCTCATCATTGACAAATGGAGTTATTTTTTCTCCCTGCATATTTTTGTTGATGTTGTTGACTAAGATAAGACAATAATAGAAACTAAGGTCAAACTTTATATGGTGCAATATTTGCATTTTAATAAAGCGATTGCTGTCCTTTCCACCTGTTATACAAAGAATATTCAGTGTTGGTGTATTTATGAAGAGGGATATTCTTTTTAATGCCATGAATTCAGATACTTTGTAAGCTGTTATGATATCATATTATTAATATTTACCGCCTAAACATTATGGGGTGAGCATTTGCACTTTATATGCATCATAGACATTTTTGTATCAGTTACTTTTCCAGGTGAAGGTATTAAGAGGTTTCTGCCAGATAATTGATCAGTTGATAAATGTGATGCTGCTATGTTTTTTCTATATAAAGGGTTGTTTTGTAATGCTCTAATGGATGTGTTTTAGTATTAAGCTCTAAAATGGAAGCACTTTTTTTTATTAAAAACGAAAAGCTACTTTGTTTGATTTTCTTTTTTGTTTGTGTGAAAGAAACATGTTTTGAAATCACAGGCTGTACCTTGGAAGGGTCCTTGACCACCCCTCCCGATTTAAATCAGTTTACACTGATAACAGTTCAGCAGCAATGCTGTCACCGTGTCTTTGTCCTACACTCTCAAGTGACTACTCCAGTGAAACTGTGTCTTTGTCCTACACTCTCAAGTGACTACTCCAGTGAAACTGTTCTCCCTGCTGATCGCTCCAAAGCTTGGGTTTCTCTTTTAAACTAGCCTGATGTATCACTGGCAGCAGCACCTACATGATAAGGGCAAGCTTTAACCAGTTGGCATCAATGGTAGCCCTAAACATTACAAAAAAAGAATCTTCATACTGTTTATGTCCTGAATTAGGGGAATTGCGTTTACCCTAATTAGATCATGTTATATTCACAGCAGCTCAGCACTGCATATCTTAGTAAGTAGTGTGTTAGTATGAATATCCAAATACTCCTGATGGCATTGTGGGTCTTAGGGCTACATAGCATTTTTTCATCCAGTCCACAAACCCCACAAAGAATGTTAGTGTGGTACAAGAAAATAGGCAATTTAAGTTTCGTGTTTATCAACATACATGTGTGGTGAGAGTGAAACACTTGTGCCTGCCTGAAAACCCCAGTGAGATGCTCATGAGGGAAGCTGTGTTGTTGTATCCGGCTGCTCAGGTTCGATGGCCCACTAGGGCTGCTTTGGGCAAGCAACCAGCAGCAGCATCATCTGTGGCAGATACAGCCAAGTAGATGCACCTAAGTAAGCTACAGAAGAACAAACCAAAAGAATACCCCTGGAGTCAGCGAGAGCAGGGGTGGAAGATGACTCACAGGCAGACCACATGGCATTGGGCTCTGGCATGGCTTCAACCACAAGAGAGGGGATGAACACGGATACTGCCAGTTTGGGGAAAAAGGGGTTTGTATCTGTGGATGGAGGAAGGAAACTTCACTGAAAGGCTTGAGGATCCATTAGAGAAGGAAGACATGCCTGGATGAAGGAGTACAGGGACCCTGCATTGAGCACTACTTGTTAAGAAGTGGCTCAAGTCAGTCTGTTGAAGTCCAGCGGCAGGTTGAGCACCAAAGACCACAGAATATCAGCACCCCTGCTACAGCGGAAGGAGGCCCCAGCACCCCTGCTACAGTAGAAGGGCCGCAGAGGGAGGCCCCAGCACCCCTGCTACAGCGGAAGGAGGCCCCAGCACCCCTGCTACAGCAGAAGGAGGCCCCAGCACACTGGCACAGAATGGTGGGCATCATGCAGCCGCCGCACAGCGAGGACAAACCAAGTAGACTAAGAAGGAAAACATGCAGTGAGCAGAAAACAAAGGTTAGATGATCAGGAGCCTCTCAAGTCAAGGAATTGCATCAGTGTTGAGTTAAAAGGATTTTTAGAAGGATTGAAGGGTACAGCAGAGCATATATTGAAAAGGTCATGTATAATTACGTATGACATCGAAGGATGTGGAGTTTTTATCAGAAATCTATGAAAGGAAAGCAAGGTCAAGCCAAGTCAAGACGACAGGTCGAAATAGAGTGGCTGATTCGGGAAAGGATGCAGCTGAAGAAGCAATGGAAATGAGCAGATGATGAACAGAGAGAAGGTATTAGTGTACTGCAGGCAGATGGTAAAAAGTAGATTGGCTACATTAAGGAGGTTGGATGAAGAAGGAAGAAGCCAGGACAAGCTCGGATTGCATTCTACAAGGATCCATTGTGTTTGTGAAGGTTTCATTCACAAATAGAAGTTTGAGAGTTGAAAGAAAGGACCCAAAGGGGCATCTTCAACAGCTACATACGGAGGCCAGAAGCCAGAGATCTCCTTGTGCCTTTGGATTGGTGCCACAGTCTCTTGTGGAAAGCATTCAGCTACTTTCAGGTCCCTGAAACGATTTCAGTGTCATTCAGGGCATATTCCTTAGGATAGGATATTCAATTGTGATTTAACACAAGTAACTACACCACATCCTGGCAGCTTTTGGAGATTGGTATCATGGCTGGATGTACCATCTCACCGTTGGCTTTCACCATGGCAATGGAGGTAATTATAAGGGGCATCTAAATGAGTTGTTGGTTGTGAAAGCCTGCAGGATGGCACCCGGTTACCTCCCATCCAAGTTTATATGGATGACATGTCGACACTGACAACAACTGTTCCATGTACCCGTTGACTGTTAGCCAAGTTGAATGACAGTCTATAATGGGCTAGGATGAAAGTGAAACCTAGCAAATGTAGAAGTTTTTCTGTCAGTAAGGGAAAACTGGTGGAAGAGAGGTTTTATATTGATGATGAGGTGATTCCTTCTATTGTAGAAAAACCTGTGAAGAGTTTAGCATTAAAAAAGTAAAATTCCACATTGAGTGAATGAGGACAGGTTTCAGAGCTTAGAGATTTCATTGTTAAGGCTATCAGTACTATTTAAGATCTTCTTGCCTGGTAAACTGAAATTGTACGGCTTGCAGTTTGGGCGTTTTGTGGCAGTTTGACTGTGTATGCGATTATTTCAGAGGTGGAGATTTTTGAAAGAGGATCATTCTAAGGACCCAGCAGTCAGGAACACTGCTCCAACAGTAAAAACAGAGAAGAGGTGGAATCCACGAGAAGCGGTTCAATATACACATACACATATACACAAGGCACATAACAGCATAGGGATATCATTGGGCAGGTGCAGAGTGGAAGAGCGGTTTGTGAATTAATCTAAACTAAAACTGAGATATGTGAAATCTTGTTGAGGTGTATCTGTTGTTGTCTCTGGTAGGGGCATGTGTTCTAACCCATTTTAAGTAAAGAAGGGGTTTGATTCTGGGACGCCAGACACCACTGTAGAGCCTTCGGGAAGTGTTGTTCAACAAAACACTGATGAAGGAAGGTGCCTGTTTGAAAATGCTCACAAACGCAGCGTTGTTGTTGCTGTTGTTGTTGTAGTACCCTGTTGCTCAGGGGGACTTGACGAATCCCGGCTACAACATGTGGTGCATTTTGTGGCTGTCTGCAGCCAGTTGTGCATTATTGCTGTATCTATGCTATGGTTGGGCAGCTGTTAGATTGGGTAGGTTAGGTTAGGTTGTCGGCTATGAGTACTTGCATGTGACAGTGAAAGGATTGGCCGCTGTGGCAAGTCCCCAACCAATAACACAAGAAATCACTGTGTAAAAATAAAATGACTCCTGCAAGAATCTCAAAGCTAAGGAGGATATTCATGTAGCCATACTATTGCTTTTGGATCCCACTGGAACATCATTTACTTCAGGTATTAACATTAGTTATGGCCAAATGTTTAGCCTTTTCCAGGAAATATGTGTGGTCAGCAGCATGATACCTGACAGGCAAGTAAAGCATTATGGAAGATATTTTGTAATATTTACAAAGGTCTTGATTAGAGACAATTTAGGAAGTGAAAAATTATGCAAAATTAAAATCACACATCCGCACTTTACTTTTATACTGTATAATATGGATACAAATGAACAGTATTGGCAGACTGTCATACTGTTTACATACATGATACATAGATATGGTATGGTATTTGACATTAAAACTTGCCTTAATATATAAAAGACAATAATTCCGTAGTCCTACACTCTTCAAGTGGTAGCCATGCTATCGGCATCTGAGTGAAAAACACAATTTAAGCTAGTTAGGACAGTAGTTTGGATTCTGAAGTAAGGATTATGCCCATTGTGTAATGCCAAATCTGCGTGATTTTGTATCTTTAAAATGTTGTTCTTGTAACTCTTGTGCTGCCATAAATCACAAAGAGCACTGGCAAAAAGAACCTACGGCTGTGAACTGAGTTTAGTGTGCAGCCTGTTTTATGCACTCCTTCCAAGTCTTGCAGGTGCCTCTGATTTTTAGTTCCCACCAGTTCTTAGATTTCTAAATGCCTTTTTATTAAACTATGCGCCATATGGTGTGTAGAGCCAGAGGAGAAATGGCCTAACCACAAATTCCCTGTCTGGCAAACTGTTGTTGGGCTGTTAGATAAATTTCCTATGGCAACATAAATGGAAACTGCGAGAATATTTCCATGTAAAGAGGCCCAGGGTATAGCATTTTCAGTGAGAGCGCAATGTGGCTTTATTGGCCTTGGCTCTGAATGAACACAGGCTTCATGTGACACTGTGGCAGGTGGCCGCAGACTGCACTGGCAACCAAGTCTTGAAAGCCATTCCGATGGAACCAGCTCAGTAGAGTGACAGAGAAGTGTTTCTACTTCAATACACAAGTCCTCCACGCAGGACCACTTGAGCTGCAACTACAAACACAAACATGGATGACCCAACAGACAACAGTCTAGCTGATACAGATACCACTGGAAGTGATTTGAAAATTAGAGTATTATGGTAAAACGATCAGAATGTGACTTGTTGTCACACAGTGTCATCTTGGTATTCAGGCTTTTGACGCAAGTTGAGTTTCATTGCATGTTTATCTTCTTTGGGACAAACAAGTGGAACAAGCTACCCTATGATCTTGTCTGAAAGCTGGTCTCACCCCAGAACTGATGAATCGATCATGACCTTTTCAATGGGGTCAGCTGTGTATTCTACCATCTCAGATGCAAATGCATGTACCACTTTATATTCCAGATCCACCTTAGATATATAAAGAATAGTGAGCCACCTTTGTGCAGGAAGGCCACTCAGATGATGTACTTAATGTGGTTGTTCCTAGGATGCCGGTAATACAATAAGGTTTTGTATAGCACAATTCATCAATTCATACACTTTGGTAATTCAAAGTGCTTTACAAATGAGCAGATAAAAGAACATAGAGAAATAAGAGATTAAAACAGTGAAGTACGTTATAAAAGAACAAAGAAGTAGAATAGATTAGAAATCTGCATCGGCGTAGCTATGATAAGAAATCGTATTGTCTGTAAAGATTTGTCCAAGCAGGACAATATAAAGGCTGAATAATAAAGGGTGCAAGATGGACCCCTGGGGGACACCACAGGTCAGGGATGTTGGTGTTGAGGCCCTAAGATGGACCCCTAAGATGGACTCCACAGGTCAGGGATGTTGGTGTTGAGGCCCTAAGATGGACCCCTGGGGGACTCCACAGGTCAGGGATGTTGGTGTTGAGGTACAGTTTCCAATGACAACAAAGAAGCTCCTGTCTTGTGAGGATGATCTGAGCCACTTGACAACCGTACCTGAAAATCCAACCCAAGGTTCCAGTCTGTGAAGTGTCAAAGGCTGCACTGAGGTCCAATGATACTAGGACTGATGTTTTGCCTGTATCGGTATTTAGGCGTGTATCATTTAAAACCTTACTGAGAGCTGTTTCAGTGCTGTGATTAGCACGGAATCCTGACTGAAAGTTATTAAAATAGCCATTGGGCATTAAGAAGGTGGTTGATTAAAAACAAAATGGTAGATTGGATACCGGCCAGTAATTGTTTAGTATGGAAGCATTCAGATTATTCTTTTTAAGTAGGGGCTTTATAACAGCTGTTTTTTTAGGGACTCAGGAAATGTGCCAGACAGCAGTGATACATTTAACATTTTAAGCACATCTGCTGCTTTTCAAACTGATTTAAAAAAGTTGGTAGGCAAAGTATCTAAGCAGCATGTGGAAGAATTGAGGTTCTGTACTGTTTTTCTTTTTACTGACATCAAGCTGAGTTCCTCTCTCTGTTGCTGGTAATCCCAAATGTTAAGCTGTTTGTAATTGAGAGAATATGTTCTGCCTGATTATATCCATTTTACTCTTGAAAACAATACGCAAACTCAGATATAAGGTCGGGTGCAAAATGTGAAGGGGGGTTAGTTAACTTCTCGACTGTTGTGAATAGCATGCGAGTATTGTTTATATTTCTACTGATGATGTTAGAGAAGAGAGACGGTCTTGCTTTGTCTATTTCAGCATTATGCGCGGAGCATCTCTTTATGAATTTGATAGTGGATCTGAAGTTTGTATTTGCGCCATTTTCTTTCAGTCTTCCTACATTCTCTCTCTGACTAGGACAGGTTTAGCTGAGTTAGTGAGCACAAAATGCCATGAGTTGAACTAGAGTGTTTATATATAACAGGTTCGTCTTACGCACTAATGCAGTTGCAGCAGTAATTGGGAAAAGATCCTGGTTACATAAGTACGTTCATAAGCCAGTACTTAATTTTAACATGACACTTCGGCGTGTTGTTTGTTTATTGGTTTTAGCCCAGGTGGTAGGTCATAAACTGAGGCATGATAAGCTGAGCAATCATACCAAAGAATCTCTCTTTAAAACAGCCAGTCTGAGGCATGATAAGGCTCACTCTTTGAGACCATACCAAAGAAGCTCTCTTTATATCAGCCAGTCTGTGAGACATTTTCCTGGTCTGCCATTTGCTGCCCCCTGTTGTTCTATATGCCTTATGACAACCACAGCTGCTCACAACAATAAGGTTTAAATGTAATCACAAACCATTCATACTAACACGTAGACATTGTGGTTATTATTAGCAGGAGTAGTAGTATGGTTTCCACCATTATAGTTCTTGGTGTCGTTTATTGTAGAACAGCCTCGGCACCAAAACCAAGTTGTCAATAAATGATCTGTATTTAATGGCCCTTGTTGTTACACCTTAGACAAGTTTATGTGGAACATTTAGCATTTAGAGCCGTGCCGTCTCAATTCTAAATGGAAACAGACATTGTGACTATTCTCTTCCAAATTAATTTGACTGTTCTCTTAATAATTAAGACCTTTTTGGTGGTAGTATCTTGAATGTAAAGGCACACTTTCTCTCTTTCTCATTTGTTGCGGTACAGGTCCTGAATGTTATTACTACCAATTTCTTCCTTTATAGATTGTTAGTAACGTAACAATGACATTTTTAAATTGAGAAAAAATTAAAACACATTTATTGTACAATACAAAGTACAGATGAAAGACTGCTACATTACAGAGCTCATCATCTACTATGTCTAAGCTATTTACACAATGCTGCAAAACTCATGAGTATAAAACTCCTAAGTATTAAAAGGTGACATGGTCATAGAGAACTTGGGCTCTAAAGGGAGACAGAGGTGAAACAAGAAGGGCCTAATTCCACGGTAGATATGTGGCTCTATGAAGTGGGTACTGCCCAGATGTATCTGAACATTCTTGCTAGCGTGCACTCTGTTTTTTTTTAGCAAATCAATCACTTATTGGTTCACTTCACACAGACCTCCCAAGGACAGTGCACAAGGGGAGATGACTGACAAAGATTGCATTCCTCTATGTAATGTTCTATACAGATATCCTCCGATGCTTGAATTGTGCTAAAGTTGGCCGACTGAGGAAACGTCACTGCCTTGTGGGGTGTAACTAATCTGTTGTATCCTTAGTGAAGTAGCTGATATGTTGAAACTTGAGAGCTTCATTTCCCCAGCTGGTCCAGCCTGAGTGAAGACTGCGTGCAAACATCTCCAGACATTTGGCATCGGGTCTAATATAAGGTTTAAGCACAGCTATGAAAAAAAACAGAAGGAACCATTAGCACATACTATATAGTACACTATGAAAATGTGGCATACTGATATCATTTCCAGACCCATACGACTATGTTAGGCCATTTAGCATCCCATGTTTGCTTTACACCCCTTCCCAAGTCTGTTTGTTTGATGTGCAGCTTTTACTTTTTAGTGTTAGGTACCTTACGTTATACTCCATATCTCACTCTCTCATATATATATATATATATATATATATAGATAGAGAGAGAGAGAGAGAGAGAGAGAGCGAGAGAGAGAGAGTCATGAGGTAGTGAGGAGCAGTGTGTCAGAGAGAGAGAGAGAGAGAGAGATGGAGAAACATATATTTTGTGAACCTAAGAGATGCAATAAAACCCCTAAGAACCAGATGAACACCATGTGCGTACATGTCACAAAGAATGAGAATGCACAGTAAAGTACCTGAGAGAGAGGGTTTGTGGGAATGCAGAGCTGAAGGAACGCTGACAATCAGTCGCTGATCTGGAAGAGGAGCCTCACATTGGCTCAAGGCACTGCAGTCATAGGGAAAGCAAGAGGTGCACATAAAACACAAATGAAGACACGCATTCATAGACATGGGGAGAAAGCACTCCTCAAAGCCCACTTTCTGTACCTGGTTGTGGCATTTTGATCACAGCGGTATCTCCCCAGCACCAAAACTTCATAGGGTTTCTTATGTGGAGAGTCTAAAGGAAGCACAAACTCGCCAGCCTGAGTAACCTACAGCAACGGACACAATTGAGTTAGTGTGACCACAGGAACACAGAATGCATTAGTAAAAATCTAGGAATCTGAAACAAACAATAAATGGCCCAAAGATGGCACACCTGACCAGGTAATTCCTTCCTGGGACATGTTCATTTGACTATTTAATTACCTTCACCCAAAGCCACTCTGCAAGAAGTTCCACTCCCCAATGAGGGTACAGCTCCTCTCTGACAAAACGCAGGTGTCTGGGGCGGTTTGTTACCCAGGTAACCACCAAACACTCAGGTGAACTTATGAGACTGATTGGAAGTTGTTTGAGTTGAGAGGAAGGGAGGAAGCTGTATCTGTCAACCATAGAAAATACATCTGAAAGTTGTTGTGTGTTAACTTTTATGATACAGTTATTTCAGTATTACAAGAAGGGGGAAAAGCATTCCATAATTAAAACATCAAACCTTCTCTCAGCTAGAGGTTTATCTTATACCTTAAATAAATGATCAGTGCTACTTACCGACTGCTTCTTTTGACAGACTTATTCTCCCAGGGTGGATCCAGAACAATAAGGTCAAACTTCTCCCCACCTGAATCCCGCATACCAGTTTTTACAATTTTTTTCTATCACTTTATCCTCAAACTTTAATGACTGCTACAAAGAATATTTCACACCGAGTTTATCTAACCAATTTACAGCAGGTGTACATACTCACAGTTCACGAGGGGCTGCGTGCGTGTAATATCAGAGAGAAGGAAACGGCTACGGCCAGGAAGGAGGTAGCGTTCTCCCATCAGTGGCACCTCACAACTGTGGTCAAATGGATTCTCTGTTACTCTCGAAAACAAGTCCAGTGCTTCATCTCCGCAGATCGACTGGAGGGCCACGGAACCATCCACAGGCAATGACTTGGCCATATCACACATGGCCGCCAGGTGACATTCCTGAGGTGTAATCGTCTTTGTTGCCCCCTCAGGAGCTGAACCTGTCAGGTATCCAAGAGATTGCCCAACCTCCACTAAAGATCGAGTGCCCTCTTGAACCAGCTGTCTAATCTAAAATCAATTTAAAATGTATTTGAAATTATAATCAGGCAGGTAAAGCCGACATATATTAGTTCACATATTCAGGTGCACGTTACCTTTTCATGGTAGACTTGGGAATCAAGCTCACCCTGATTCAGATCTCGTTTGCGTTTTCTTCCTTTCCTCTGAGGGGGCTATAGAATAACTGTAATGTCACGTTATACTCATCAAAGCATAAGAAAGATTTGTAAATGTCCCAAATAACACTACCGTGATCGTTAATCCCTTAGTTTTATATGCAGTCAATGTGGTACAACGGCTATAAAAACACTAACCTAAAGTTTCAGAATGTGCTGATCCGACTCAGCAAATCAAAGGATATTGATAATGCATTCTGGCCTCTCATTAGTTTAAGCAAATCTCACCTTCTTGTCACCACAAAGGGTCCTTAGGTCATCCTCCGGTGTTTTCGTTCCCACATTCTCTGGCGTGGTTTTAGAAGTAATATATGGCTTAAAAATGTAAAAATACTCTTTTTTAAAACGATACGTTGCACCCCGTTGCTTGCAACCATCACTTGCAAGGTTACAGTAATTCACATTAATGAAAGACTGCGAGTCCAAGAGCCAGCCGCGACAATCAGACGCTATCACAGACATTGACAGGATTGAAGGAGATAATCGATTTGACAATAACTTAACTTATATATTTAAAAGTAAACCTTTATGTCTGTGAGGAAATTAATTGGTAACTTGAATACATTGATAGCATGTTAGCTAGCTAGTGCTACTACCACTACCATGTTTCAAGGCGCTTAAATGACGTAGCTAGCCCAAGGAGGGTGTGTCTGACAAACATCTGCGCGTAGTCAACTACTCTTATTTACCAGACTATTAACTAGAATGTTCGCCAACTTCAGCTAGTAGAGAAGTTATTGGGTTCAACCAATCAGGCAGAACTTCTTCACACTCTTGGCTCAAGCTCCTGTGGTAGCTTTGTGGCAGTTACAAAACGAGACCATATCTGAACTACCAATAGAATTAGAAGTTATTGTATAATGTAACGTTAACCTCCCTTATAATGTCTCTATAAACATGTAGCATCAGAACGCTTGCATGTCTTCGAGGGCTGTTGAGGCTGGTGGCTAACTTATCAAAGAATGTAAATATATAGCTAACCTAGCTAATAAAGGTTATTTTTTTCCTAAACTGTTACCATTCTGCGTTGTACCGTTGAAAGTTAACTCCTGCATTAACGTTGCCTAACTAACTAGCTAGCAAAGAGAGCAATGGCTAGCCAGCTAACTTAGCAAACGTCAGCGAGACTCCTCAGCATTCGCGCAGCAGAAAGAGAGGGAAGAATCATGGCGGAGATGCGGTCACATACCAAAACGGCGGGTTTGAAACTATGTCAGAAAAACATTTCCTCCGAGCTATTAGCGAGTTCTCACAGAAAAATGAGAGTGCTTGACTGTCGTCCTGAGAGCAAACAAGTCACCGAGCATGTCGTGGATGCCACAGGGAAAGATTTTGAAGGGTTCCTTCAAGATGTATCGAAGGTATGTTATCCTAGGTTAGCTCGTTACTAGCCAGCTATCTAGCTAACTAGTTAACATGGAAATGTCATTTCTTGCTAATGTTATGTAATTTGTAGCTATGCATAATGATAAACAACATGGGAAGCTATTTGACTACTTGTAAAACCGTAAATGGTTTGATGGGAGAGGGGACAATGCAAGTTATTGTTAGGTAGAAAGTTAACGTCACTTAGCCTATGTAACGTGACGCTTTGTCATGCCTAGGTAAGGTGAAGTTCCCTTAAGTATTGTGACCTTATGTATAACAGACTAAGTGAACCCCACTTTACCAATTAACGTTAGCAATCATAGGTGAAACCCAGTTATTGACCTGTCTGAGGTTGCCAAAACAGCTAACGTTAGCTAGCTGCAGTTTAACTGTGCATTAATTACAACCAGATAATGTAACAGATGTGACTGCTGACTACTAATTCATATTTGTATAAGCTGCGGAAGTGAACTTGTTGTGCTGTGAAAATGCATTTAGTTAGGCCAGGGGTCTCGAAGTACCGTCCCGCAAGACAGTCTGGAGTGGCCCCTTGATTGTTGTACATTTGTAATGAGATTCAGCTCGCATATCACTTCTACGTTTCGTTGTAGACTACATTAATTGCGAAGCAGTTAAGGCTGCACTGGGTCAGCCAATCAAAAGAGTTAACCGTTACCAGGCAACCAATAGAGCAATTCCTTGCACGCACCTTTAGCTAGCTAGATAGCTGTCACTTAACTGCAAATGTAAGAAAACATGTCTCTTAAGAAAGCAAACAAGAAAAGTTGACTCGGACCATCGGCAGTTTCAAGAAAAATGCACATGCGAAAGCACCGAGATGGGCTGAATGACAATGCGCAGCTATGTTTGTTAGGGGTATTGATGACAGTTTTAAAGCCACAGAAGAAATGCATTAATACATTTTAGCTCATCTCCTATTGCACAGGGCCCCTTTTAAGAAGACCATCTCGTAAGTGGCCTGAAGGTCATTTGTGTTTGAGACCCCTGGGTTAGGCCATCATAATTCAAAAAGATGTACCCTAATACAGAGAAAGGTACACAGATGTGCAGCTCAAATCCCACTCAAACCTTGAGGGAAATGCTGAAAGCCCTTGAGACTTCCACTCCTTGGTTAATCAAGAGCAGCTTGAGCATCCAAAGTCCTCCACCAACCTGTCCTCATATCCATAAGCATAATGACATGAAGATGAATCTGCAATTAAGGCAGCCCTTTGTTAATTATAATGGATGTAGTGAATAGCTTTTTGGATCACTATTTCATATCATAAAGAGCACAACGAACACCCTGAAACCAAAAGGGGGGTTCCCACTGAAGCGCCACAGGCTGAGATTAGAAGAGACAGGCAGGCCAGGCAGGCCAGGCAGGACTTGACTCAGATAAGGGGCAACCTTGAGCAGAGGAGAGGGAGAGACAGAATACAGAAAACAGAAATAGTTTATTGACACCAATGTTTGGGACTCTTGCACTCCTCCATGCACCTCCCTACGGGGGGGTTAAATTGAAGTCAATTAGAGTGGCTGAACTCTTTCTATACCAAGCTATTTTGTAGAAAACAATGACTGCCTACTTTTCAACATACAGTATATCCTATTATGTTAAGCCACAAAGCACAATTGAAGGAGGCATTAGACGTAAAGTGCTATATTGATGTTACTCTTAATATTTCACAATTCAATTTGTCAATACATTTAAAAATGTGTTGAGACTTCTTTTTTTAGTATTTATTTTGTATTGGTTTAAATTGGGTTTTACAATATTTCATATTTCATTTTCATATTTCATATTTTCATACATTTTTATTAAGCATATATGGCATAACATGTCATAACCCCCCCCCCCCCTACTCACATGAGATATATTCATATAACAAATCATATCAGCACACTAATGTAAACAGGTCTCGCATTCAAATTAGTTCTTTTTCATTATAATGTCCTTCACTTTGGAGATGCTATTGTTCCAGGTTTTAAGTGTTTGTGGGGTTGCACCATTTACTTTGGCGGAGGAAAGCTCAAGAAAGAGAATGTCCAAAAGGGTATTCAACCAGTGATCGAATGATAAATTGTGGGGTGGCACCCAGACTTGTACAATAATCTTCTTGGCTGCTGTTAAACCGGCAAATTCATACAAATTCATACAAATTACAGTCATCAATGAGAAGGTTCTATGTCTATGGGAAGTTGTATACCAATCAGATCAGACAAACAATCTAGTATTCTAATCCAGAAATCATATATTTTGGGACAGTCCCACATTGCATGCATGAATGTCCCTGACGTACTCTGTGGACAAAAAGTACAAAATGGATGTGGTGCTAGTCCTATTAAGTGTCTCACTCAAGTGAGACTTCTGTTTCTTCGCTGCTCAAACGTTTCTAGTGAAGATTAGTCTAATATATCACACTTGGAACTCCGCTAGCAAGAATGCATGACCTCAATACTGATCAGAACAGTCCTTTATGATTCTGTGGTGGCCCTTTGTGCTACAGCTTCATCTCAAATACATGAGTTAACCTTACTTCTGTAGTTTTTCTGTATTGTGGTAGAAATTTGGATTTGATTTGATTTGATTTGATTTGATTTGATTTGATATATCATGATCCTTGTTGTTTTAAAAGAGGCCTTGACCTCAGTTGACCTCCCTGGTGGTTAAAACTGTGTATTACTCAGATGGGTGCTTATTTTCAAAGTTCTGCTAACAAAGTCTGTCTTGTGCACTAATTTAAAAATAACTGTCTTTCAGACATTTTCTGTTGCTGAAAAGGAAACCTTTGTTTTGACTACAACAGACCGCAGAGTAATTGATGACCACATATTTGGTGAGTATTAGGTCTGTGCAACTTGCTTCCTTTTAAATTGATATTCATCATGAAAGCCACTTGTTATTGGTGCTTTAAATGATCCCTAACCTAATGCCTTCCCTTTGTAAAGTCTAATATATAGTGCATGATTTCATGTTCCTGGGTGGAAGGCTTTTGTTGGATGAGCTTTCGGTGGTGTAGGATCACGACACGCTTCTCCAAGACAGGAGCTATTGCATATTATTTCAGCCTTTACAGATGGCATTCATCCGGTGCTATTGTTCATCGTGTTTTACAGTATATAATATTACTCTATTAATGACAATAGTGAATTATTGTGTATTGCAAATGTGACATTGATCATTTTAATCTGTCCAATAATGAAAAAATATGCCATTTCAGATGAGCTGGATGATGAAATCACACTGCAGCTTCTGCGCACTGCAGACCAGGAGTTGCCGGCAGCCACCCAAGAGCACATTTCATACGTGCCCCACTACTACACGCTGGTGCAGAGTGGCATGTATGAGTACTACGCCAGCGAGGGCCAAAAGTCACTCCGTAAGAATGCACACATTCCACTCTTTACGCTTTAATGATCAGTCGTTGATTGAACATTTTTGTCAATATATGTTGACATCAATGCTGTACAGAAGCAGGTGTAAAAAGATATCTCTGTAATGGCCTTCTGGTGGGTCTTTTGTTTTTGTAGCCTACGCTTTTGCCGAGCTTGTTGACAATTCTCTCTCAGCTACTGCCAACAAAGAAGGACTCCGGAACATTGATATCCGTCTGGTGAGTGGGTGTTAAACATCCCATTATTTTTTAAACATACCAGTATTTTGTCTGGTCTATTTTTCACATTCCCTTTCTTGTATATGTCTGTGTCAGTTGTTTGATGAAAGCCAGGGTAAACATGCAGTGGTGGTACGCGATAATGGCTGTGGGATGACCTCAAAGCAGCTGAATAACTGGGCCGTGTACAGGCTGTCCAAGTTCAATCGGGACAACAGCACCTTCCACAGGTAACGCCAGCATCATCAGGTCCTGCAGTATGTAAACGCAGAGGCAAGGACTAGAAGTGTGTGTGTGTGATGTATTGATGTATTTGATGTATTTATTGTGTGTGTGTATGTGTGCTGAACTAGTGATCACTCGGGGTACGTGCGGCCTGCTCCAGTCCCTCGGAGTCTCAACAGTGACATCTCGTTTTTTGGCGTGGGAGGGAAGCAGGCGGTGTTCTACATAGGCGAGTCTGCACGGGTGAGCCTTCGTCACAGAGAAGACCATTGAACAAACCTGTGCTGAACAGAACATTTGTGTTGATGTACTCATTCAGATTGACTCAGCATCAATCTTTAGACATTTGTATAGTGTAATTCACTGTAAAAAAAAATTTTTGTCTTTTAATGTTAACCTTTGTAAAGGCATGTGCATTTTCATGCTGAACTTAGTTTGCTCTTTCAGATAATAACCAAGCCAGCATCCTCCCCTGATGTGCACGAGTTTGTCATGTCCAAAGAAGACTTTGAGCGGAAGGAGAAGAACAAGGAGGACATATACTGCGGCGTGATCAGGAACAGGAAGGTGTGTCTGAGAATGTCCAGATGAATCAATCAATCAGTTAAGATATAAGATAAGATATAAAGATATATAGAATCTTAATTCATCTAAGAAACAAGGAATCTTTCTTATAGCAGAGGTGAGGTACCTCAGAGATGGCTAAAGAGCAGAAGAGAGCCAGAGCAATTACACTAGGAAACCCCAGTTTCATTATGATGTCATCACGCTCTCTTAATCCACCAAACAGAACATAAAACAAGTATCTAATTCCCCACAAACAAGGGGACTAAAAGAAATGGCAAGATTTGAAAATGTGGACTTTTTTCATTCAGAGAGGATGGGGCAAAGAAAGGCCCCATAGATTCATCTTTGATAGTGTACACTTGTTGGGTATGTGTCTGTCAGTCACACTGAAGCAGCCCACTACATATTAATTAGGAATATTAGGTGGAATACTTCATATTGAGTTCATAGTTTGAATCCATCTGCATATTGGATACAAGACAAATTAAACAGCAGAACTCTGAAGTCACAGTGACCTCAACTCAGCAAAGAAGGGGTTGGACATAACCTTTGGCACGCAGGCACACACACACACACACACACACATACACACACACACACACACACACACACACACACACACACTCTCATAATCATTTACTCACTCAATCAATCCCTGCTTCCATGATATTTCCCCTTTGACCCTTTTACAGTCAATTCCACATTTGACACCATCTGACCGGGCTTACAAAAATGGCCAAACTGTTGAGAATGTTGTCATGTATTGTCCCCCCAGTGCTGCTCTTGTCTGAAGGTCCTTTCATGAGTGTGTGTGTGTGTGTGTGTGTGTGTGTGTGTGCCCCCCGCTCTCAGCCCGGGGACCATGCCCATATTGTGGCCGAGGAGGAGCTCTATCTGCAGGCGCTGATCGCGGAGGAGGAAGGCAAAGAGAGTTTCACCGCCGTGGTCATCACTGGTATCCAGTCAGACCACATCACCTACCTCAAACAGCAGTTTCATTTGTGGACCAGAGAATTGGCGTGAGTCACACAAGCACACACACACGCACACGCACACACACTGATTCATACGCACGTGGAAGCGTCTATGCTGATTATACACCAACAGATACACTGACTCAAGTGAATCCTGACTCATTGTGTCTTACCTCTTTTAAAGAGTTCTTGTCTCTTGTGTGAAACTGATGCCTTTGTCCTTGTTTGTTACAGGCACATCTATCATTATTATGTACATGGTATCCATGGGAACGATGTGAGACAATCCTCTAAGAATATTGAAAGAGAGTCCGATGTTGACATTCAGGTAATGTGTGTGTGGTTTTGACAGTGTCACTTCTAGTTCAATTTAGTGGGAATATTTGTGCAGCGTGTTCCAGATGTAGTCATTCGTGAGGCTCGTTCGCTCTGTCACTTATCATCAGAATCAGAATCATCTTTATTGGCCAAGTACATCATGTGAGCACAGTTTCAAATAGTGACGTTCACAATTCATCACATCATATGTGTCTTGGAGGTCTTGTGTGAAATGAGTTGCTCTCATCACCACAACATTCCAACACATTGTTTGAATACGAAGTGGACATTTTCCCTTCCAAGTAGGCCTAATCATGGGGGATAGTGTGTGTGTGTGTGTCTGTGTCTGTGTCTGTGTGTGTGTGTGTGTGTGTGTGTGCTTTAGCCTAATCATGGGGGATGGCAGGAGCAGTTCAGCCCAGGATTGGCACCATCTCTGAATTGCATTGTGCAGTTTTCAAATCCTTCAGTGTGACTGTCCCAGAATTTTGTGCATATATTATGAACATGTATTGTTGAGTTTACTTCAAAGTGTACCTGATCCATTGAATAAGTACAGTATCAGAGCTGTGTGTGTGTGTGAGTGTGTGTGTGTGTGTGTGTGTGTGTGTGTACACGTGTGTGTGTGTGCTTTAGTCACTCACTTGTTTATCAGTCCATTTGTTTCTCTCCTCTTAGATCTCCCTGGTGGAGAAGTCTGGTAAACAGCCCCGTCTCGTGAACCTGCGCGACATCGACAACGACATGCAGACCCTCTACATTAACTCCAGCTCGGCATCCTTTGAGTTCCGGGCCCAGGCCCAGGGAGACGCCGTCGTAGAGGGGCTCATTAGATACCACCCGTTCCTGTACGACCGTGAGACCTACCCCCAGGACCCCTACGCCAGCCCAGGTGACAGACACACATCAACAGACACGAAGCAGAACGCAACAGGGGAATGTGCTGTTTGTGAGGGTGTTGGTATAGGGAATATTCTTGATGAGTTGTCAGATAACAGTGAATGGTTAATATTAGGGGTGGGGGGAAAAATCGATTTTTCGATTTCTCTCGATTCTCTCTAGAACGATTCTGTCTCGATTCAGAAAAGTTCATAATCGATTTTTTAATTAAAAAAAAAAAAAAAAAAAAAATTATAATTTTTTTTTTTTTTTTACACATTCATTTTGTGTTGAAATGCAAGCGGCATCGATTATTGCAGACTCTGAGTAGCAAACTCAAATGTTTTAAAAATTGAGATGCATCGATAATCGTTTTATCGGTTTAGAATTGATAATCGATAATCGCTTTAGAATCGATAATCGGTTTAGAATCGAGAATCGGTTTAGAATCGAATCGTTGACCTCTGAATCGGAATCGAATCGAATCGTGAGGTGCCAAGAGATTCCCACCCCTAGTTAATATTGTGTCATTTATTATTAATAGCATCAATTTGTCACGCACATAGTATTCCTTGCGCCTGTTTTTCCTCACAGAAGGTTTATTGAGAATGCATGATGATGTTAGTAATGGCAATGGCAATGAAAAGCCAGAACTACAAAACTACGAAAGCACTTCAGCAGGTAATACATGACTATCGTAATACTTGGATATGGCACAAGTGCATACTATATTGTAACAGTCTATTGTGTGTGTGTGTGTGTGTGTGTTTGTAGGAGCACCCGATGAAGAAGATGATGAGTCTTTAGTGTTAAACCCAGAGGGTCGGGGCAAAAGGCCTGTCTTTGAGTGTTTCTGGAATGGCCGGCTGATTCCTTACACCACTGTATCTGAGTAAGCGTTCAATCAGAGTCTGATATTAGTATAGATCCACCTCATACAGCCTGTACATGACTGTGAGAGTCTGATATTAATATAGTGTGTGTGTGTGTAAATGTGTGGTTACTTGAAACAGGTTTGAGTGGTGTGCCTGCTCGAAGAAAGCCGGTGCGGTGCCGGCAGAGTGTTATAATCGGATGTCCGGTGTTCTGTTCACCAATGACTGCTTCCCGGTCAGCACCAACAAGCTGACCTTCATGGACCTGGAGCTGCAGCTGCGCGACAGGGAGACCATCTTCACACGGGTCATCAATGGCCAGGTAATATCCCTACGGAAACACCCTGGCACACAGACACAGACACAATTAGCTTTCCTTATCTGGCTGTCAGTGGAACCCTATGCTTATTGCTAGAACATAGCTGTCATTTATAGAAGCAGCCATGATTCCTGTGGCTCTAGTGCAGTTGCTATGCCAACCTTTTGTGTCTTCTCTTTTCCTCAGGACCAGAGAGTTAAGATTCAACGGGAGTTCACTGCTTGGCTGAAGGAATGCCATGAGCGCTACGATAAGCAGGTGTGTCTGTGTGTTTAGACCAAAATAAATGTACAGCATGGTGTAGTTAAAACTCATGGGAGAATGTTTCTCAATACGTGTTCTATTCAATACGTCTGTAGAGTTAGTCAGTTTTGTACATATTTACCCGTTTTTTAATTTGTAAATTTGTTTTATTTTTGTATAAAATAAAGCTGCATACTTGTCCTGGAAGTAGATTTAATCATATCTATTGATAAATGCCCTGAAAACTAATTTCTACTGTTCCTGTGTGTGTGTGTGTGTGTGTGCAGATCAAATTCATGGGATTCCAGGGTGTGACCTCCCGCTTAGATGTCAGCACCAAAAAGCTCCAGCATCCCTGGGCGCGGTTCAGCTCAATCAAATGGGATGGCAAGATGTACAAAGCTGGCCAACATGTGAGCCTCCTGCATCCTGAGGGGACTCAGCGTCTCATCTGAGACCGTCATAATATTAACACCACTACAAACATGCCTCAGTACACACAAACAGACTCAAACAATCAGTCTCAGACCAGAACTAATCAAATAGTGTGCCAAGACGAAATGTTCTTAGTAACAAATGTTTGGGTTCGGGCTGTGCTGTGCTTAATGTTTTATTTGGTACAGCAGAGTTTTCAGCCATTTAACACGATATGAGCCTTAATTAAGAGCAACATGGCGGCTTCCCATGAATGTCACTTCTTGTGTCTTTCTATTTTATTGCTTCTGGTCTCAAATTGCTGGAGGATTGGAGGGTTTCCTTGCTGGGTAAGAAGTATAGTGTCGTAAGGATGTGTTTGGGTGGTAGTCTAAAACCAGATGTGCCGTAGTACCTGGTCTTTGCAGCAGACAGCATTGCTTTTAAAAATGGTAGATGATGGTCGAGGGAATGGGAGACCTCCAGAACATCTTGCAGTATATTTCCCTAAAACACCTTAAGTACTTTGACAAGTATTTGGCTGACCTAAGCAGGTGGTATGTTCTGATCTATTCTTGTGAGAGAAAAAAAAGCTTTTTGACTTTCTTTTAATATTGTTTTTTTTTTTTGAAAGGCAATGCTTACCATAAATCAGAAGTCATTAGTCAGTAGTCACACCAAGCATCATTTTGTTTTGAACATGGAAATGTGTTTGCTCACTGGCCATCATGTCCTGGTTTCCTCAGGTGAAGTCTGTGAAGACTCTTCCTGTGTTGTTCGGCACCATAAAGGAGTTCCTGCTGTATGGAGACCACGAGGCCGATGTCTTCGCCACAGGGGGCTATGTCCAGATCGCCATGGTGAGGAAGGGGCTCGCATTCAGTGATGTATGCTATAGGGGTGGGGGGAAAAAAAAATCGATTTTTCGATTTCTCTCGATTCTCTCTAGAACCATTCTGTCTCGATTCAGAAAAGTTCATAATCGATTTTTTTTTTTTTTTTACACATTCATTTTGTGTTGAAATGCAAGCTGCATCGATTATTGCATTGTTCATAGAAAGTCATAATTGTAACAAGGAAAAACTTTTTCTCTAATAAAAAAATAGATCTGTTGATTTTCTTTAATTATCAAACACAAAGTAGGAAGTGATTTGAGACTCTGAGTAGCAAACTCAAATGTTTTAAAAATTGAGATGCATCGATAATCGCTTTATCGGTTTAGAATTGATAATCGATAATCGGTTTAGAATCGAGAATCGGTTTTGAATCGAATCGTTGACCTCTGAATCGGAATCGAATCGAATCGTGAGGTGCCAAGAGATTCCCACCCTTAGTATGCTATGCTATCTCCATAGCATAGTCCTCATCAAAGCTCTCGCTCTGTGCATTAGAGCTGCCTACATCAGTACCTCTGGTCACCTGTGTCGTTGTGTGTGTGTTTTTCGTTTTTTTCTGTCAATTCATAGCAACCAAAGGAGCTGTATGATGAAGTTCGAACTATTCCTATCTTCAAGATTGACAGGCAGGCTACTGCAGCGAGTATCAAGAGAAACATTGAAGATGAACTAGCCAAGTGAGATATTTGATATTTTTAACCAGCTATTGTGTGCATGTTGTATTAGACATTAGTGTATTAGTGTGTTAGGATAATTATGCCTTGTCCTGTTTCTTCTTTTTTCCGCTCAGGCTACCCATAGAACTGAAGATTATCTGGCCAGAAGGAAACCCATGGTCAGACTATGCATCTAAGCCTGCTGGCACTCCAATGGGTAAGCTCAAATAAGTGCTCCGTCTTTAACTTCAATGGGGGTAAACTCAAATAAGTGCTCCGTCTTTAACTTCAATGGGTAAACTCAAATAAGTGCTCCGTCTTTCTCTCACTCCAATGGGTGTAAACTCAAATAAGTGCTCCGTCTTTCTCTCACTCCAATGGGTGTAAACTCAAATAAGTGCTCCGTCTTTAACTTCAATGGGTGTAAACTCAAATAAGTGCTCCGTCTTTAACTTCAATGGGTGTAAACTCAAATAAGTGCTCCGTCTTTAACTTCAATGGGTGTAAACTCAAATAAGTGCTCCGTCTTTAACTTCAATGGGTGTAAACTCAAATAAGTGCTCCGTCTTTCACTAACTCCAATGGGGGTAAACTCAAATAAGTGCTCCGTCTTTAACTTCAATGGGTGTAAACTCAAATAAGTGCTCCGTCTTTCTCTCACTCCAATGGGTGTAAACTCAAATAAGTGCTCCGTCTTTAACTTCAATGGGTGTAAGCTCAAATAAGTGCTCTGTCTTTCTCTCTCTTCCCCTGAGTAAGTGCAGTGGTGTTCTGTGTTCCCCTGAGTAAGTGCACTGGTGTTCTGTGTTCCCCTGAGTAAGTGCAGTGGTGTTCTGTGTTCCCCTGAGTAAGTGCAGTGGTGTTCTGTGTTCCCCTGAGTAAGTGCACTGGTGTTCTGTGTTCCCCTGAGTAAGTGCAGTGGTGTTCTGTGTTCCCCTGAGTAAGTGCAGTGGTGTTCTGTGTTCCCCTGAGTAAGTGCAGTGGTGTTCTGTGTTCCCCTGAGTAAGTGCAGTGGTGTTCTGTGTTCCCCTGAGTAAGTGCAGTGGTGTTCTGTGTTCCCCTGAGTAAGTGCACTGGTGTTCTGTGTTCCCCTGAGTAAGTGCACTGGTGTTTTGGCACAGGGCCCATCCAAGTGGAGATCCTGAATAAGAAAGGCGAGTCCATCTCCAAGCTGCCCGTGTCCAGTAACGGTGCCGGCCGGAGGTTTCTCATGGAGCTCAAAGTCATTTGGCACTGTGAGTTTAATTGGTTTTTCATTTTGGCTTGGCTGTGTTTGAGTACGCCTGGGAGTGGATGCTGTGATGCTGTCTGTCTGTCTGTCTGTCTGTCTGTCTGTCTGAGGCTGTGTTTGAGTACGCCTGGGAGTGGATGCTGTGATGCTGTCTGTCTGTCTGTCTGTCTGTCTGAGGCTGTGTTTGAGTACGCCTGGGAGTGGATGCTGTGATGCTGTCTGTCTGTCTGTCTGTCTGTCTGTCTGTCTGTCGTGTCAATATCTGTCATCTCTTCTCAGCCCCAAAAGGAGACATCCAAACAAATTCCCACATAGGTGTGCACTCAGCCAAATGGGACTACTGGTTTAGGAAGATGGGTAAATCATTGCTTTCTCTACCTTTTAAAGAACAACTTCTTATAAAGTACACATTTAAAATGCGTCATGATGATGATGGTTGTTTGTGTGTTTGTGTTTTTCCAGAAAATCTGAACAAGCTGGGGAAGTACACGCTCCATCTGCAGACCATACTTAACGAGAACAACTCAAGTGTGTGGGCCGGGAAGCAGCTGCCTAGCTACACTCTCAACTTCACCTTAACAGGTACTTAGCAAAGAGCCCAAGCACAGTCGAATGTATTAACTAGACTTATTAACTTAATTGTTGTGGTATAGTCCTTACTCAAAATCTGTCAAAAATGATTCTGTCTCCATTTTGATTGTGTTGTTGTTCATAAACATGAGAACTATTCATTCTCTATATTTTGTCTAGTATATTGTTAGCATCGGGGGTTTCATTTGGAAGACAAAATACACTTGACCTTGGGCGGCGGAAAGTCTTCAACAGATGGTTGACCGTTGTAGATTTCTACTTTCTGTTTTTTTGTCCAATGCTGCGAAGGGACAACTGAGCTCAATTTACTTGCTAGAGCTAACATTCACAAAATCATCTCTTGGAAAGCTCTAATCTTATTTATATACACATTTCACATTATGTTTAAACAACAGTGTCAACATGTATTTGTTTGTTCTAAATGTTGGCTTGAACCCCGTGTGATCATTGGTCTGACTGGTGAGTTATTTGAACATGCACAGGAATAATGAGCAACAGTCTTGTCCCCAGTAGTGGCAGTAAGGATTCTCATTAAAGGGCAACTGTGCCATCCAGTGTGTGGCCGAGCCCAGAGGGACCCAAGTTCTCCTGGTCCAGTGTTGGCACTCTTGACATGAATAGTTTTCATCTGGTTGATGGCATTCTTTCTGTTTTCCTCACAGAGGGAGATGCTGAGACATTCTCAGTATGCGGCGTTTCCACTCCTGTCCAGGTGGGGGTGCCCTTCTCCCTCTCGATGGAGCTCAAAGATGAATTTGGCCACCCGGCCCGCCCACCACCTGACCTCAAGCCAAAACTGGAATGCAGGTATGTCCCTCATCATTTCCCTCCGTCTCTCTCTCTCTCTCTCTCTCTCTCTCTCTCCCCCCCCCCTCTCTCTCTCTCTCTCTCTCTCTTCTCTCTCTCTCTCTCTCTCTCTCTCTCTCTCTCCTGTTCCCTCTGTCAGTCTGTCTCACTCATAATCCTGTGCTTATACATAAGTAACATACGTAAGTGCATATCACTGTTTGTTTGTTTGTGTTTGTGTGTGTGTGTGTGTGTGTGTGTGTGTGTGTGTGTGTGTGTGTGTGTGTGTGTGTGTGTGTGTGTGTGTGTGTGTGTGTGTGTGTGTGTGTGTCAGCACCCTGGAGGTGACTCATGAAGGCACTGCAGTCAATGGAACCACATTCACCATCAAAGGTGTAAGAGCCAGAGGCTCATTGAAAACCAAGGTGAGGGAGAGGACGTCAGAATCCAAGAGGAAACTACAAACATGTCGTCCATTTTGTCCCATTGCTTGCTATCTAGTACTCCGCAGGCCAGCAGCCCAAACTCATTGAACCATGACTTAACTGCGTGTGTTTTGCTGTCCTGTCCTGCAGGTGCACACATTGAAGATTGTATTAGCAGGCCTCAGGCATGACTCGCAGTCTGTGCAGATGAGCATGCTTCCAGGTGAGGACACGTGTGTGCATGTCAACGCATAGAGAACAGAACATTTCCACACAAACATAGACATACTCAAAGCCATGGCGCTCACGGAGACATGCACGTGTACTGTAAACGCACAAACACATTCATTCATTCAT
>NC_045168.1:25980169-25982669 GCF_900700415.2 Clupea harengus
CAGCTCTGTGATGAGTGGGGCAACCCTGCCCCAGACCAGCGCGTGGTCATATCAGTCAAGGGGCTGTCGGCACAACTCAAGGTGAATCTTTTGGCTCCCTGCTACAGAATTCCATGACATGTTGCACTATTTGTGATTACATGTCTCTATAATGTGTGTGTGATGCAGGTTAAGGCATCAGTGATGTCACAACCTGTAGACTCGGAAGGGAAGGCCACCTTCACACTGACGCAGATCACAGCACCAAAGTGAGTTTGACACAGAGCAGCCCCTTAATGGGATTTTGAACGATTCATAAAGCGTATTAACATCCGTCTCTCCGTCTCTCCGTCTCTCACACATCCTGCCTGTGTCTGTGTCTGTGGCAGGGGGGAGTATAAGATGGAGTTCAGAGGGACCATGAATAGCAGCGGTATAGCAGGTCCCTCAGTGCTGGTGAATGTCATGCCCGATCCCTGTAAACCAGTCAAACTCGCAGTGGAGTACGACACCGGTGCATTTCTTTTCGCGGGCGGGAATTTTCCAGGTGTGTGTGTGTGTGTGTGTGTGTGTGTTTGGAGAATGCCCTGACCAGCTGTTCACAGCGCTACATCTTTCTAAAAGGCCTGAAAATATTTGTAACTATTATTAGTGTTTAATTAATATTACAATATTTATTCACTTTTTATCTAATCATTAAGTCACTAAGTGGAAACTGTAGGGGTTTCACTGGCTGAATTGCCCCTTTCCACTCTGATAGTGGCAATGTTTATAGGAGACCATCCTCACTGTGTGTGTGTGTGTGTGTGTGTGTGTGTGCAGTGTTTACAGTAACAATAGTATCTGAAGATGGAGGAGGGGTCAGGAACATTAACCCAGGCAGTGTGTCCATGTTGCTGTGGAAGGCTCAAGCCACTGGGCAACGCCCTCCACCGGAGGTACACACGACCTTGAGTTGAACTCTACCCCTCCCATTTATTAAAGGCCTTTAGCTTCATCTGGTCAAGGAGTCTACCCAACTGGTTATGCTTGTCATTCTTGTGTTTGTGTGCATATACATATGGATGTTCTGTAACGTGTGCAACAGGCATCGACCCTCAAGTGCTGTAAACCTAAGAAGACCGAAAAGGAAGAGTGCTTCTATTTCAGGTACTTCCAACCTCACTGTTATCTTGTTAGGACAGGATTGGCCTACATGCTTGGATGTGGCATTTTCCAAGAGCTAAAGATGCAGCTATTTAAGCGAGACTATGGTCATGGTGAAGTTGGTGTTTCTAGAGCTCTGATTTGTTTTCTTGTTTTCTTATTTTACTGGTCCCTGCTTCCTCCAGAGATAAGGTTATTCCAGAGCGTGTCGGAAAATACACTATCCAGTTTGTCCTCTCTGTAGACAAGACCAAAGCGATTTGGAGTAACCAGGTTGGTCTCTCTTTCTCACACTCACACTCTCACACTCTCACACTCACACTCACACTCACACTCACTCACACTCACACTCACACTCTCAATCTCACACTCACACTCACTCACACTCACACACTCTCACTCTCACTCACACTCACACACTCTCACTCTCACTCACACTCACACACTCTCACTCTCACTCTCACTCTCACACTCTCACACTCACACTCACACTCTCACTCTCACTCTCACACTCACACTCACACTCTCACTCTCACACACACTGAAAAACCACAACTCCCTGTTTTCTAAAGAGCACTCTTTCTTTTTCTCACAGCACATCCTAAGCGTTGTTCCCAGCACGGGCGTTAAGCTGGTCCCCGAATCTCCGCCTGCCACCCCTGTGGTCTCCAACAACGACGTCCTGGCCAATCGGACGCTGCTGGAGAGCCTGTGTCTGAAGATCATGGTGAGTTTCACTCTGGTCAGCAGCACTGATGTGGAATGGAAAATGAGTGTGCACTCTGCGTGTGTGTCATATATTAGTGTGACTCCTCCATCCAGGGCGTGTGTGTCATATATCAGTGTGACTCCATCCAGGGCCTGCTGTATCCTGATCATGTGCAGACATAAAAACATGACTCACCCCAGTTCAACACATCTGCACCAATTTCCTTGACTTGGAGGTGGTTGTGGGAAGGGAATGATTGCAGTTTTCTGCGGTCACTTCTGTAAGCCCCCGCCACTGACATGACCAATAGCTTTCATGGCAGTTATGACTCCAGAAACACACACACATGTACACACACCCCGATTAATGGAGCACTCGGTTCATATTTTCTGTCTTTTTTGGAACGAGGTCTGGAAGCTCCACCACTGACATGACCAACTGCTTTGACTCCAGACACAGACACACATTCTATCACACACACACAAACCTAGCACCTAAATCTTATTAAATGGGCTTGTTCTAAAGCTGGACCTAAATATATATATATATAGATGTGTGTGTGTGTGTGTGTGTGTGTGTGTGTGTGTGTGTGTGTGTGTGTGTGTGTGTGTGTGTGTGTGTGTGTGTGTGCGTGCGCGTGCGTGCCTGTGTGCGTGTGCGCGTGCG
>NC_045168.1:25987669-25997669 GCF_900700415.2 Clupea harengus
ACACACACACACACACACACACACACACACATCAAATGTGCGCTGCTTCCTCCAGAGGGCCAGTGGTCCCTCCCTGGGCTGCTGTTGGACAGGGTCTCGTTATGAGCTCACTGCTCTCAAACACACCGCTGGCACCGTTGAGCATGACAGTTGTGACTGGCCCTGCAATCATCTGGCTCTTGCCAAATGTTTAAATGTTTTTTTTGTTTGTTTGTTTGTGTGTGTGTGTGTGTGTGTGTGTGTGTGTGTGTGTGTGTGTGTGTTTGTGTTTGTTTGTGTCTATGTGTGTGTGTGTCTATGTTCCCCTACTGTGATTCTAGTGTTTGGAAGCCTGTTGGGGGACACCATTCTTATCGATGACCTTGACTCTGCCAACCATTATAGGAAGGGGGTGAGTGTGTGTTTGCGTGTGTGTTCGAAAAGGCTGGGTGTGAGAGTGACATTCCATGGCTGGTGCGCCAGTAATAGATCTCAGGTTTTCACGAGTGTCTGGCTTTGTAAACTGATCACTTTTTCGGTCCTGCGTGTATGGCCTGATAGATTCTGTGATGTCTCAAGATAATAGCTTTAGGGACTTTTATGTTGTTGCTAAATCTTTTACTATAAAAGCACAAGCCATGGTCTAAGTGCTTTTTTGCTACAAAAGCTATTAACGCTGCACTGTGAAAGCAACTTGCCACAAACATATTTAGTAGTCTAAGGAAAATGGAAGACATACTCTTGAATTGGAATTGGAACTAGTTTGTACTGAGTGGGCTTCATCATACCAAGGTGGCCCTGTTTTTCTTTGGATCCCTGGTTAGGTCCTAATATCATTTCTGCTGAATTGAAGCCACATGATTTGTTGTTCTTGTTTCTGTAATGAGCAGTTAAATAAAAATGTAAAATGTGGGAAAGAATATTTTACACTAAATGTATCCAATATTGTGTTGGTCATATTTAAATCATTCATTAGGTTTTGTTGGGAAAAAAAGAGGATAAAAAAAAAAATCGCATATTAAATCGCAATCGCAATATTTTGGTAAAAAATCGCAATTAGATTATTTTCCCAAATCGTTCAGCCCTAATTGAAGCCACATGAACTCCCGTGGACAAATGAACCTTTACTTAATGTAGAATTCAGATAGAGATAGCAGAAGCACCATGATATCTGTGTTCCACCTCCGCTGTGATTTCTCTCCTGCTGAAACTGTGCTGTCTCTTTGACTGACAGGTGGTGCAGAGCAAAATCCAGTGCCCCACACTGTTGACGCGGCAAGGGGACCGTATCCGAAGCAACGGCAAGTTTGGCGGTCTGCAGAACAAAGCTCCTCCCATTGAGAAGCTGAGGGGCCATGTGTTTGGAGCGCCCCTCCCCAAAGAGTACTACACGGCCAGTAGTCACGCGGGTGAGTGTGTGTCCGTGTTCCCCAAAGAGTATCACACGGCCAGTAGTCACGCGGGTGAGTGTGTGTCCGTGTTTCCCAAAGAGTACTACACGGCCAGTAGTCACGCGGGTGAGTGTGTGTCCGTGTTCCCCAAAGAGTACTACACGGCCAGTAGTCACGTGGGTGAGTGTGTGTCCGTGTTCCCCAAAGAGTACTACACGGCCAGTAGTCACGTGGGTGAGTGTGTGTGTCCGTGTTCCCCAAAGAGTATCACACGGCCAGTAGTCACGCGGGTGAGTGTCCGTGTTCCCCAAAGAGTACTACACGGCCAGTAGTCACGCGGGTGAGTGTGTGTGTTCCCCAAAGAGTACTACACGGCCAGTAGTCACGTGGGTGAGTGTCCGTGTTCCCCAAAGAGTACTACACGGCCAGTAGTCACGTGGGTGAGTGTCCGTGTTCCCCAAAGAGTACTACACCGCCAGTAGTCACGTGGGTGAGTGTGTGTCCGTGTGAGTGGACGCCTGGGTCGTGAGTCAGACTCGGCCAGAGTAGCTCCATGCCTCGTCCTAGCAGCGTTTCTGTGTTGGTGCCAAAGCAGACTACACCGTGAGCTGTGTCATGAGCGTGTCATGGAGAAACTGATCAGCGTATCTGTCATGTCTGTGTGCAGAGATGCTGCAGCAGTATCGCGCCGCTCTGGACAAGAGCCAAGAGGTGCAGGCGGATTACGATGCCCACGTGCAGTACCTGCAGAGCCCGGAGATGAGGCAGAAGGAGCGGGAGCTCAAGGAGCAGACCAGTCAGCTCCAGGACATTGAACAGGAACTGGGTGAGCTCTCACATGCTCTGAACTCTGTGTGTGTGTGTTTGTTTCTGTCTGTCCATCTGTCGCTCTGTGTGTGCCTCTCTGTGTCTGTCGGTCGGTCTATCTTGGGCAGGGAAGGTGGCAGTGGTGGTGGAGTATCTTGTGGCCCCACATAACATCCTTATCATGATAACATACCATAATACTGATATTAAAGAATTCAATTGATCTATTACAGATATACATTTAGTAGAGTCAATCAATACATAAATGAAGTGATCTTTGATACCTCTGCCCAAGCCCTTTTTCTTGAAACACGACCAGGTTCTTTTCATTTTGACAGACAGAAGGCAATGAAAATCAAATGGGAAGAACCCGCCCCCCCAAGCATATATATATACACACACAGCGCAATTGAGACAACATTCTTTTGATGAGAATGTATATGTGTAAAAGCATCTTTTCCCTCTGTCTATACAGCAAGCACTCCTGCCCGTACGCCACTGGTCTCTGCTGTGAAACGGGCCCATTTGGAACAAGGGGAAAGCTCCAGAGCCCCGTCCAAGAGGGCCCGTCTCAAACCCTGCAGACTGCTTGGTAAGAACGACAGATGACAAACCCCCTGAACTCAGAACAACACCCATGATATGTCATGGCTGTTATGATATCCATTAGTGTGGTGGCTAACTTCTTGTATGTTTTATACAATCCCTTCTCCCGACAGATTGATAAGGATATTCTGCTTTTGGAAGTTCAGAAGAACGAGGAGTGTTAATAAGCATCACTTACGCACAATTCCTTTTTTACTGGCTTTATTTGTTTACATTCGTTTTTATTATCCTGTTAATTTTATGGTATTTAAATGTTTAATTTTATGAAGTATTTGTTTCTATAGTGCTTTCTAAGAAAGAGCTTGACCTTGCTTTACTTAATACTGCCGAATTGATACGTGGATTCACAGAAAAGAGAAATACGTTATTGTAATATTATTGAATAGAACATGCGGCCGAAATGTCTGAACTGGAGTCGGTTTCTGTAATGAACAGTAATAAAGAGAGCATTTGCATCTTTCCAAAATGTGTCTGGTCATATGTTTTGTCATACAGTGTTCAGTGACCCACCACTGAAGCATGTCTAATTGCAAAGCAGTTTCAGGAGGGGACCATCCAGTTGTCACCCCTTACAGTCATTTTCACTGTGCCAAAAAGCAGCTCAATTGGATCATCATTAACCTGCCACCCTCTGTGTGCTTCGCTGTTAGCAATATCACAATGTGGGTGGACAGGCTTTTAAGGACACTTGCCATACAGAGTGAATCATAGACATATATGACGACGGTTTTCTTCTCTCTGCTCAGTGTTTGCTCATTACTGGTGTAAACCTGGTGGATTTAGTCTCTGCTCATGCGGAGAGAGCATTAATCAGTTCATTTCAAACTTGTCAAATCATCAAACATCTGTACAGGGTCAGACTGGAAAAAAGTTCGCCCATGGCTATTTTTGTCTTGACCGGCACCTTTTTTTTTTTTTGCCATCATACGCACAATAATATCAGGCTATTTTTAACTGGCTAAGCACTAGATAGCAAGAAGGCAGTGCCGCTGTTTCAGGTCCACGGACCGTTTTCTTTTCAAGTGTATCTTCTGTTCTGGCTTGGAATAAGTCCAACTCGTTTGGTTTTGGGCTTGCAAAATAATTCATGGCAAATAATGAATTAATCTCCTCTGGCCTAGGTCCGTTAACACTGTCTTAAACTTTTCCTGACTATTAACCTCACGACCGTATTTTATGTAATTTCATAAGACAAGCTCATTACATTTTCATAGATTTCCGTCATTTGTTTATGTCTATAGGTAGTCTCTTTGCAACCGTGTAACCTCTAGTCAGACGGGCTGCTCCAACATCAGGTGGGCAGGTTGAATTTTGCCCCCCCACCCCCCACCCCACCCCTCCTCATTGATGGTGGCCTTGCGGTAGGCCGGCGCATCTGCCATTTGCTTGGTTATGTAGCTTAGACATCGACCGAATGACACAAATCTGTGGAAATGTACTGTGCATTGTCATGTTAGTATCAAATGTTTATTCTGAATCTGTTTCAGATTGAGTTATTATTACCAGTCACCCAGCGGCTCCCACTTCTAATCTCCGAAACAGAGATCCATGTCCTGGGGGGGGCGGGGGGACTGAAAGTGGACATTTATCAAGTGCCATGTCATGAGTGTCATGTCACTTGTCTATGTTTATGGCGTATAATTAAGTAGGCTATTCTGAGGGCTTTTAAGCTTGTTTGAGAAGAATGTAACAGATGAATGGTGAGCATTAATGACAGAAGACTATAGACCACAAAACAACTGACGATGATGTTGAATTTTTTGTTTTGTTTTATGATATGTATGAACTAGGGTATGAACTTAAATGACTAAAAATCCCCTCGTTAAATACGATTGGTTGCCTATTGTGCATTGCCTTCATTACACCAAGGAGGGAAACCAAACGAGTCAAAATCGGAATAAAGTAGTGGAGCAGATAACATGAACGAAGCTCCAGCACGGTACTTGGAGTAAAAAAAAAACTTGTAAAAGTTGTGCTTCTCCTGGGGCGGGGGTTAGCGAGGCGAGGCGAGGCTAGGCGACGCGGTGGGGTCTTGAACGTCATCTTTGCCAACCATCACTCGAGGCGACGCTCTCACCAGTCCACCCTCGCACTGTTGAGCAAAAGCATTGACTGATTTTGCGGACAGTCTAATAGATTAATATAAAAGATGAAGTCCGGTTTTACTGACTTTGTGCTTATTCTCACTTTAATTTACCTGGATCTTAACATCCCCTTAATTTATGGAACCCCGTCAAGGTATAGTATCTTTCAAGGCACTGCATATTCGGGCTCGGCTCCACGTCAGAGAAATAAGTAAGTGATTGTCTTTCTCTCATCTTCATAATGCATTGAAAGTCAGCGTATTTCGGATGATATGATTATGTATAGATACATTTATTTAAATTATAGATGAATGATAATAGTCCTTGTGACTCTTCAGCACAGTGTGGAATACATTAAGGGAATGTACATGACTTGGTTTAAAACGTTAATTGTGATGTCGGTTCGAAAAAGAATTGTCTTTAAACTTGCTTGATAATCTGCTTGACTTGTGAATGAAAGAACATCATACTTGACTTAACGAGTTTATTTGTCTCTAGAAACTGGTGCGCGTATGTTGTACACAAAAATGTAACACATGCAGTTCTTGGAGCGACTGAGAGCGTTGTGGAGCCTGAGCTCGCGCTGTGCCCGATGCACCAACCTGACTGCGCGCAACGTGTGATGTAAGTGTCCCCGAAGAGAAAAGCGTCGAGAACAGGGTGGAGAACATGTGCATTTATTGGCCAAGGTGGAGTTGCTTCATAACGGAGGCGTGTGATAAAACAATTAAACGAATGATGTTTCCTATAAAAACTCTTAAGCTATGACGACTGGTTTGTGAGTCATGTCTAAATGAAAACATAATCTTCGATTAGTGGGCTGAAATGTTTATTATTGGAAAATATGTGATCAAGTAGAACTTTTTAGGTATGGTACAGTATTTACACTTAACCCATCAGTACAGACACATTGTCCAGATTGTTTTCTAGTGTCTGGTTCGCTGCTGGACATGTTTCCTTAGGAGGAGTGGTGATGGCTTTAGGGGACTCTAGCTCTATTGATCTCTGACTGACTGACTGTCCAGAGATGTCCAGAGATTAGGGCCTTGTTTAATGGAGGGCTAGTTCCTGAGATGAGATCGGGGGACAGATAGTGATAATAGGTGTGACAGATAAGTCTTTAAGTGGGGGGCTGTGGATGAGTGTTCATTTCTCCATGAGCTGTGGAATGCTGAGGTCTTCACCAAGTCCCAGTCTACATGTGCACAGTTACATATTTATATTTATATTTTATATTTATATTTAGTCATTTAGCCACCACCACCTGTACCACTGTCACCCCAGTTACATGTGTGCATCTGCATGCTCATGTTAACTTCTGATGGGATCCCTCCATGCATAGCCATGGCCAAAGGCAGCAGCATTTATGATATCACCCTCCAGACCTTCCTGTGTAAAGAGTAGAAACCACTACATGAGACTACGGCTGAGCTTCATGGCTCTGTGATTCTGGCAACCATAATTCACACACACAAGCACACACACACACACACACACACACCCACACACACACACACACACACACACACACAGATATACACACGGGTTTAGGGTCATACACTGAAGCTGCAGTCCAGATGTTTGGCACGGACTGGATTAAATCATAATGAATTATGTGGATCATAATAATGTCACTGGGCTCTCCAAGGCTGGTGTTTGTATTTCCGAGTCATTTGAAGAAAGTGACTTGAACACATCTGCAAAAAAGGGAGTCAGTTCATGTTTCCAGCTCTTTAGAACATTTCCCCGCTTGCCTCGTGGAGAACAGTCTCTTCTTGGCCCGCTGTTGTTCCCTTGACAGTTGACTGCCTGGCAGTTGAGTCTTGGATCTGGCCACTGTTTGTTACTTGGTTTTCCGTGATATAATCCTTTTGTGGGCATAACTATCATAGATACGAATTCTGTTCGAAGAAATGTGGCTCTCTGATTCGGACTTACTAAGATACAGATCATCTAGTCGCATATGTTTGCATAGATTAACATATCCAAGACAAAAACAAAATTGGATCTGTAACTATCAGCCTTGACTACTGCGTTTTGTGTTCAACCAACCGAAGAGGGTACACGTCACCCCGCTACTCATTGAGCTCCACTGGCTGCCTGTAGCTGCTCGCATTAAGTTCAAGTCACTTATGCTTGCCTACAGAGTGATTGCTGGTTCTGCTCCCACCTACTTAAATGCTCTTGTAAGGGCAAATGTTACCCCAAGGACGCTGCGCTCGTCTAATGAGCGTCGTTTAGCACTGCCGTCTGCTAGTGCGGCAATCTGGACTATTCTCATTAGTAGTTCCACGTTGGTGGAACGAACTGCCTAGTACTACCAGAGCAGGGACGTCCCTCTTTACCTTTAAGAAGATCTTGAAGACCCAACTCTTCAGAGAGCACCTCCCCTTCCTAAACTCGCACTTCTACTAGTACTTAACTTGCACTTACAGTAGTTACATTTTTCTATTTCTTATGTAAAATAGTATGTATTGTTACACTAGGTCTCTATTGCTCGTAGCTTGATTGTTCTCTCCCTTGAATGTCGCTTTGGATAAAAGTGTCTGCTAAATGACTAAATGTAAAGGTAAATGTATCAGAGTATACCAGTTCCCTTTAAAGCAAGTACATTTATCACATTCCAAAATCATTGAGTGCATTAAGGGTTATAGCACAACTGGTGATGACATGCATGCATTGTGTTTGCTCAGATATCGCGCTCACCTAAGGCCCATGTATAAGATCGGGTACAAGCAGGTGACTGAGCTGGAGTGGAAGTGTTGTCCAGGCTATCAAGGATTCGACTGCATGGAGCTGAAAGACTTCCCGCCCGCGCCTAGGGAGCTCCACCCAAATCTAGCCCACAGTCCCCGACAGGAGCAGAGCATGTTGGGTACGGATTCAGCTTATTTTTGTGTAAAAATGAATTTGCACTGAGAGCAGTCTAATGTTTTATAAATTAAATCAATTTATTACAAAATATCTCAGTACCAGTACTTTGCAACTGATTTGATCCTGACTGATGTGTCTGGAGCTCGTGTGTATTTGTGAGATTTTAATTCACAATGCCTTCCTGTTCTCCACCTCAGGCCCTGAGAAGCTGGAGTCTCTCGCCAGGGAGCAATGGGGCCAGGCGGAGATCCTTCCTCCCTGGGGAGATTCGGGTCAGCGGGGGACGCAGCCCAGTCACCCATGGCTGCAGGGCGGAGGGGGCAGTGGGAGGGATCCGGCTGACAACCGGAAGGTTTGGCAGTTGGAGGACGAAGTGCAGCGTCTCTCCCAGAACCTGCTGGAGTTGCAGGCGGCCATGACGGGCATGAATGCCAACCTGCGGCAGGACCTGCAGGAGGATGCCAGCAAGATCTTCCTGAGCATGCTGGGTGGTTTGCGGCAGCCGGCCAGCGCTCTGGGAGGAGGCACGGAGAGCATCGTCCTGCCGGCCGTGACCCCTGACCCTTTGTCTGCATCCCTGACAGAACAGCTTCAGTTTCAGGTCCATGACCTCTCAGACACCCTTGCCTCCAACACCCTGGCCCTCAGAGAGCTGCAGGGACAGGTCCAACAGCAAGATGGACGGCTGCGCCCGCTAACCGACGCAGCGCAGGGCGCCCTTCGTGACTGCTGTGCCGCCCCTAACTCAACCAATCAGGGCTCTCTAAAGGACTACGTGGACAGCAAGATCTCAGCCCTTCGCACGGAGCTGATGGAGGGCATGGACATCAAGATGGCCGACCTGAAGAACTCCTGCGAGTACAAGGTGACGTCGCTACGCGAGGAATGCGAGGATCAGGAGACCAACTACTTCAGCCTGGCGGAGCTGCTCGACTCCAAAGAGGCTGACCTCCGCAAAGAGATCCAGGAGCTCCGCCTCTCCGTCGGCGGCGGCCCAGGGACAGGGTCCTCCAGCGGGGCAGAGGACGGCCAACCGAACGCCAGGCTCACGAAGATAGAGGAGGCCCAGCGTGAACTGCTGGCCACTCTGGAACGACAGAACAACACCCTGAGGAAGATGGAGGAGAGCGGCGCGGAGCTGGAGGGGCGTGTGGGGCTGGCGGAGAGGAGCGCTGAGGTGCACTGCCTCTTCCTGGAGGAGAAGCTGCGCAGGGAGAAGGAGAAGGAGAGACAGGAGGAGGCCGAGGAGCGGAGGAAGGCCCTGGGAAACAGCTCCACTCTGGAGGAGTTAAAGAGGGAGCTGAACACCCACCAGCACCTCATCCACAGCCTGGAAGGAGCACTCAACGCGACTCAAGAGAAGGGTGAAAAACAAGCCCAGCTGTGTTGCGGTGAGGCGCAGTCTCTCACGCGGCGGGTTAAAGGCCTGGAGAGCTCCGTCTCGGGGCTCAATGACTCCGTCTCTCAAAGCTCACGGGAGCTCCAGCAGCTGAACGCTACCTGCAGACATGCTGACAGCGCCGGCCCCGCGAGGGAGAGCCTGGCACAGAGGCTGACCACACTGGAGGATGCCTGGCCACGTGTGGATGGCCGTGTCTCCAGTGTGGAGGGAGTGTGTGGGAGGCTGGGACCCCTGTCAGACAGCCTGGGCAGGATCAAAGAAGGGCTCAGTAAACACGTCACAGGCCTGTGGACGTGCGTCAAGCAGATGAACGGAACGCTGCGCGCGCACACACGAGACCTCCACGATCTCTACGAACACACACACACCCTCCAGAACAAGGCGGAACAGACCACCAACACGCCTGTACACTCAGGTGAGTTGTGTTCCCTGCATCTCCTGTCCTTTTGATTTAAACCTGACATATAATCTGGGCACTCTATCGTTCTATCTCCTTCACCGTGAGCTCAGGCCCATATCCTGATGGTTTAGTGTGACGTTAAGCTTTCTAGCGTTCTCATTAGTGCTGTTTGACCAGCAGCAGCTGCAGCCCAGCTGTGGCCCGCTAACTGAAGGCCCACCGCTGAGCTCTCAATCACCCAGAAAGGGGACTGTTTAAAGGAGGATTTCCTCTCGGACTCTTTAGGAGTGTGAAGGTGTGTGTGTGTGTGCGCGCGCTTGTATCTGTCTGTCTGTCTGTATGTGTGTGCTTGTGTGTGTGTCTGGCTGTCTGTCTGTCTGTGTGTGTGTGTGTGTGTGTATGTGTGTGTGTGTGTGTGTGTGTGTGTCTGGCTGTCTGTCTGTCTGTCTGTCTGTCT